>NW_015764376.1:0-646 GCF_001515625.1 Sinocyclocheilus rhinocerous
TTCATTGTGTTGGCAGGTTGCATGAACAAGCATCACTTTTTTTTTCTTAAGAAAATGTAAAAAAAAAAATTCTGACATTTTCCTTGAATTTTCCAATTGTATTTACCATTAATAATTACAGCAAATTATTACATTTATTATTACATTTAAAATAAATAATGTTAATATTAAAAAAGCAAAAACCCATTTTTATTATTATTATTATTAAACCCCTTAACCAGCATCTTAAAGCTATGTATTAATCTTCAGTGTGCAAAAAATATATTTTCCATGCTGCCATTTTGCTAATAATTTTTATATATATTTACCATTATAATTCCAGAGAAGTATTACATTTTATTAGAAAATTGATTATTACATTTAATATGAATAATTTTTATATTCAAGTACTATAACAAAACGTATTTTTAAGTTTTAAGTCAAATCTCATTTTGTTGTTTATTTTTAATGAGTCAAATCTCATTTTGCATGTGCATAAAAATAAATTGGCCACTGAATTTGAAAAGCATTTCCTTATATGTATTGCCACACAACAAGATGAACTAATCTTAACATTAGTGAATTATGTGTCTTATTGAGGGCATACAACATGTTCTGCTCAACATAATGTGTCTTCAAATGATGTTACATCACAATAGTGACTGTT
>NW_015764377.1:0-628 GCF_001515625.1 Sinocyclocheilus rhinocerous
CAAAACTATATGAGTGACATGTCTTGGGTATTCTATAGTCTTTGGTATAAATACCATAAACTCGAGGGTAGGCTTTGGGTAATTCATATTTTTTTCTCATTTATGCAGCAAAGTGTGTGAAAGATTGTGTATATCTCATTTACTATGAATTAATTAAAATGTATCATGTGTTTATATCTGCATTATGTAAGTCGCCACTATATCAGCCATCGCAAACCCCGTGCTGGTTGACCACTAGTGTGTTTTCTAGATTAAATATAGGTTTAAATGGGACATACAGGCCTCAGGAAACGCTCAACTGGACCGCTTAGCTCACAGCTGGATGGACTTCAGCTCAAAGTCTGTGTTTAAAACTTTTATTGACATCCAGCTATATATGAATGCACACACATGACTTCAGTTTGGGAGTCTCTCAAAGTCTCTTTTTCTCTCAGTAAACTGTAAAAGCTCCACGTTCACAGGCCTGAACTCCTTCAACCCGCTGAATGTGTGTGTAACTGTAAAACCTGCACCATTCATCTGAAGAGGGCTGTTGGGGGGACTATTTGATGTTGTCTGTCTGATGAGCGGACGAGAGCGAGGCACAGAGAGTGTGTGTGTGTGTGTGTGTGTGTGTGTGTGTGTGTGT
>NW_015764378.1:0-646 GCF_001515625.1 Sinocyclocheilus rhinocerous
AAAAAAAACATAAGTTTGTTATATAAAATTGTGTTATGTATTATATTTATTTTCTGTTCAACTAGAGGGAAACTATAAAACAGTGTTTTTATAAGTAGGTCGTTACATTTAGTTTAAATACATATTTATAGTTAATAAATGCATAGCCATTTTACATTTGTGTGGATTTGACTGAAAGCAAAAGCCAAGGGAAAAGCGTGTCATCTACTTTAATTAATATGAATATTATGGTGATTCCTTGACTATGGGCAGTTTTGACTTGATATTTCTTATTTAAAAACTTTTTAAATGTACATTGGATTTTATGGGATATTCAGTGTATTTCAAACTGACTGTACGCATCTGTTTTTCATAAATTCATCACTTCACCACTGCACACTGTTAATTTCACCACTGCCAATTATGTTGCGGTAATGACACTGTTGAACTCTGTTCAGGGAACAAAAATACTTCCATTTGCCATGGACTGCATTATAACGTCTTTTTACATTTTTGCTCCCAAAATTCCATGAGCATGAGTTTGAAATCAGTTTGCTGTGATATTTTACAGAAGGATATTTTATTCACTCATTCTCTCTCATACACACACACTCACACACATACTACACAAAATGTAGTATGTGTCCATATTTATTCTTCCATAATT
>NW_015764379.1:0-646 GCF_001515625.1 Sinocyclocheilus rhinocerous
CTGGGAGGCTGGCGGTAATGAAAATCCACCAAACTCCTACACCACCTGCGGCGCAGGAGGCTGGCACATTTTTATTTATTTATTTTTGTCTGTAGAATCAAGAAGAATAGGGAAATTTAAAGCTGGTCCTTCGCCACCATGAAAATAGACTGGATTTTCCACGCCTGGGTGAATCATCTAGTGTGGTGGCAGACGCTTGAACGTGCGCGGCGGTGAGGCGAGTCTTAGGCCGGACGAGAAAAACGCACAATCTGCAAGTTCGACGGTGAAGATATTCTGCAGTTATGTTCACCGCTCTACCCTCCAGCTGTACTTTTATGCATGCGTGCCTGCACAATGTGAAATGCAGAGCAGACTGTGAGAAGTCAGCCAGGTTAGATTTCCTAAAGGCCTGTTTTCTGCTCACATGAACATTTGATTGCTGTTTTATTGTTTTGGTATGAGCTTGGCGTTTCTCTAAAATTCCCTTAAAAAAAAAAGCATTGGACGAGAAATATTTCAGTTAGTAGTAGTAGTAGTAGTAGTATATATAAAATAAGATATATAATATATAACAAGATATATAATATTATATTTAATATCTATAAGAAGAAAAAAGAAGAAGAAGAAAATAAAAGAAAAAATCATGAAAATCTGAATGGATTGC
>NW_015764380.1:0-646 GCF_001515625.1 Sinocyclocheilus rhinocerous
TATTCACAGTCAAAAATGTGTAGAAATTCTTACATATCCTAACTGTAAGGAATATTTACAGGACTATCTTTAGGGAATATTTCTATATAGATCTATATATTTTGATGAAAATTGTGTTATATATGTTCATTATTCCCATCTATACGAAGGGAATAATCTCAGATGTGAAGAAAGCCTATTTCTAAACATTTTAGGTTTTTTAATCGCAAACGTCATGCTCAAAAAGTGAAATTGGATGCACTTGTTGTCTTTAAACCCAAAAACTCAAATTTTTCCTTTCCTGCTAGCATTCTCACCACTTTCTAAGATGGATACTGACTGTTTTCCACTCTGACAGAAGCACAAATCCAGCCTAATAAACGTCTGTATGTATTCGCAATTAAATAAACAATCTATTATTTCTTTTCTCTGTGCCTACAGTGCCGTGTCAGTCACCATATGCCGGGAGAGAGGAGCAGGGAGTCGTATCACGGTGGTAGTTTTTTGGCGTCGTGAGGAGGAGGAGGAGGAGGAGGAGGAGGAAGAGGGGGGAGTCAGAGCCGAGGGCTCACGGTGCATGTAGCACATCAGATCTCCCTCAATTAATCCAACATTAGGTGCCTGGGATCCACGAGTCAGTGCTTTTGGAAAGCATGTGTGGCTCAAA
>NW_015764381.1:0-646 GCF_001515625.1 Sinocyclocheilus rhinocerous
CACTGTGTAATATGCTGCACAGAAATACACTGCACTGTCATTCAGTGTGAGGTTGTTGATAATCAGAGTGCCATCATTTCTCCCAAACACCATCCAATTTGATCTTGTTTTCAAATTCAGGCTCTTTATTTTCAGCATCATAATTAAGGTTTCCCATCAACTTTAAGCCCAATGAGTCCTGACTTTGTTTGTACCACAGTATTCGTATACCAGACTGCCACCTGTTGACTAATGCGGTCACTGATCTTTTTATGCAATAATGTTTTTGTACAGCACTCTCCAGTCTTTGACACACTGTGTTCACTCGCTGAACAGAAGTATATGGCACTGTCATCTGGCTCTAGATATTTTACCGTGAGAGATCCACTTTTAGGATCACTTTTTTGAGTATCGAATTTGTTTTTATCTCCAAATTCTGGATCTCCATGAGCATTAGTGATTACTATGAGTTTTATAGTCTCTCCTGGACGATGTTTGTACCAGTACATCAGATGTAAATAGCTGTGATGAGCTCTTATAATTCAATAATAATGTTTTAGCAAGACACAATTACACTAAGAATGTATTAGCTTCTTGGTTCCATCTCCGTCCAATTGATTTTTTTTTTTTTATCCTCTGTGAAAGAATTCTTATTCCATGTATATCC
>NW_015764382.1:0-646 GCF_001515625.1 Sinocyclocheilus rhinocerous
TACTACTGAAAATCTTCTACTGTAGCTCTATTTCTTTTGCACTTCCTTATATTCAAATCTAGCCCACAATTATGAGAGATGTGGTATTTAACACGTGGTGCATTCTCTCACACCATACTTTAACATACACAAATACGAATGTAATTGAAAAGCTATGGCTAAAGAGAACAATTTCATTCAATAATGCCTTAAATTTTAGTCCTTTACTCACAAAAATACTTTATGGCATCGGAAGACTTGAAATATAGTGCACATGTTATATGGAGTGCTTTCATGCTTCTTTTTAGTCTTTTTTAAAGCTTAATAAATACGATTTGATTGTATGGAAAAGAGGGCAACAGCCTATGAATTGTAAAAACAGGTAGATACTACTTACTTTAAGTGTAATTAAAGAAAGATACTGTTTACACCACTTATAGGCCTAAATACCTAAAAATTGTGTTTACAAAATTTTCTTAAACATAAGATGTATAAGAGATATATATTGGGTAAATTCCTACTGAAAACAATTTAAAATACCTGAAGAAGTGTCATATAATCCACTCTCCATCTTGAATAACCTCAGCGATGGAGAGCAGCAGTGCTTATGACTACTAATGCGAGCCGTGGGGTGAATCCAGGGCTGCGGGTCTGGAGATGGAGATGA
>NW_015764383.1:0-645 GCF_001515625.1 Sinocyclocheilus rhinocerous
CTTTTCCATGACATTCTAATTTATTGAGATGCACCTGTACTAGAATGTTAGAAAATGTACTACTGTAATTGTTAAAGTAATTTGTCTATATTACTATAGTAGAATTACCACAGCAAATTACCATTCATAAATACTTTAATTTACTGTAGTACCTTTACTATAGTATGGTTCAAAAACACTGTAGTATTTACTAGAGAAAATGTACATTTTCTATGGTAAAGTTACTATAAATTACTATAGTATTTTTTCACAATTTACTACAGTACCTTTACTATAGTATGGTTCACAAACACTATAGTATTTACTATATACATTTTACTACATTTTCTATAGTACATTTACTATAGTATTTTTTTCATGTGGGAGTCAACAGTCAGCTTTGTTTTAGGACCCCCTTAAAAACATTATTTTGTAGCTTATTGATTTTTAGAGTGTTTTGATTTCAAAATTTTATTTCGCCTTTTTTTTTAATCAACATAAAAAATCAGTTTGTGTGTTCAGTTTTTGCATAGTGAGTCAGTACAGCAGCAGCATGTTTTTTTTTTCATTTCGAGAACAGAAATGCTTTCAGATTGGATGTCAGGTTAACTTTCACACAGGCTGATCAAAGAGATTAACGCTCACACGTCTGTCAAAATGAGATTA
>NW_015764384.1:0-646 GCF_001515625.1 Sinocyclocheilus rhinocerous
GTAGCAAGCCGCGTAGCAGATCTATTCCGCCAAGACCAGACACCTTAACATTGCCAAGTATAGTACCATGTTAAACTCTCCAAGAATTGTCATAACAGAATTATTGTTGAATGTGGATCATGTAGCATATAGATATAGTAATCTCATCTCAAATGAGTTACTAGCATTTTGATAGATCTCACACTCACTAATCAGTTCATAGTTTGCTCAGTGATTGCTTCCAAATGCTCAGTAATTTCTTCTTGTATATTCATGCACACTTGTAAAGGTCAAAGCCTTGTATTTCTCTTGCTGTGTTGCAGTGATGCTGTTTCAAGAGGTTTGGGGGAAAAGCTTCTGCCGCACTATAGAGAAGCTAGTGGAAGTGGTTCAGGAGTACCCTGGGGAGGTGGAGCACATTTTCAGCCCTGCCTGCGTGCCATTGGTCCGCTGCGCTGGTTGCTGTGGAGATGAGAATCTGGAGTGTCACCCTACACTTACTTCTAACACTACCATGCAAGTAAGGATTTTTCATTCGTCAAGGCCAACAATATTTACTGTTTCAAAAGTAGCACAAAAGATGGTACCAGTAATTATGAATACTAGCTCATACTTTTATATATCGACTGTTTGGACTTTCACTTTGGATGCTTTTTCACTAAAGTAA
>NW_015764385.1:0-646 GCF_001515625.1 Sinocyclocheilus rhinocerous
TTCATTGCTAAATTTACTAGTGATTTCTGAGTAAAAATTGTTTCTACAACATTTTGTTTACATATACCTGCTTATTTTACAGCACAAACAACATGCAAAATGGAAAAACATGGCCTCGTGTGTTACATAGAAATTTTTAAGACACTTAAATTATGATAATACAAAAAAATTATCACAAAATCCATTTAAAATCTAATGGATAGAAACTCCTAAATCACCAAGGTAAGACCCAAGAAGTATACAGTTAATGTCTTGACATAAGAAAACTATATATATAACTTTAATATCTTTAGATATCTATAACTTTAATAACAAACACACTTTTGCAAACATACAATTTCTGTACACATTGATGGGCTGTAAAATAACTTCCCATTGACACATGTGGTGTATGTTTATTGTTTCAAATTTATTGCAACTTAACCCTAGAAAACCATTCTTTCTAATGTTTCTAAAGCTTCTTTCAATCTTGACTGAGTGAGAGAGAGAGAGGCAGAATGAGTGAATTTTAGGCTCTTCTGTGACCATTCTCACCTTCTCACTATTACTGTGATTCCGTTTCCAGTCACAGCGTCTCATCTCTGAGCTCACAGCACACAATCTCATGTTTTTGTTAAGCCTAATGCAATTTATAATGTGCTCAAAT
>NW_015764386.1:0-646 GCF_001515625.1 Sinocyclocheilus rhinocerous
TGGGGTAAATCTTATTAAAGAAAAGGGGCTGATGCTGCAGAACTCCGCCTTTCTGCCATCACCGTGGCGACTGTAGTCATGGGGACCCTGAGATGGCAATATGTCCACTGCACACACCACAGTCTGCAAATACAGGCCGCTGTTTACATCAGCGTGCGCACCTGTCTGTGAGGGCTGGGCACTGTGACGTAATGTACCATGTGATAATGGAAAAGAGTCTGCAGAAGAAATTCTGCTAACAGTGTATCACTTCACATGTGCTGGTGATGAAGTCCTGATGCCTTGTGGGACTTATAGGGCTGGGTATAGTTACAGATTTCACGATTCAATTCTGTTTCACAAGCTCTTAATACGATTTGATTTCGATCAATATTATCTTGATTCGATATATTTGAAGATATATCAGGTACAGATTTTTCTTAAGGAAAATTATCTCTCAGCTAATGCTATAAACTATTCAGGAACCCTGTCAAATTGGTACATTCAGGGCTCCAGACTGCGACCAAATGGTCACATTTTGTGACCATTTTTTCTGCCTGTGCGACTAAATTTTGTGTACTGGCGCGACCATCGCGTTGGTCAACTCATAAGCGCTGCAATTTATGTTGCATATGAGAAACATCAAACGGCAAACGAAACTGAAAGC
>NW_015764387.1:0-646 GCF_001515625.1 Sinocyclocheilus rhinocerous
AGTAGCTTGACAAACTGCGGTCAGGCTGCTCTTCTGAAAAAGCAGTTTGCACTATTATCTACTAACAAAAAGTACTACTGTTGAGCCATATTATTTGGCACAAAATAAATAAATTAGAGTGAAATCCCAAATTAAATATAAAATTATAATATTAAAAAAAATTGTATATTGTATTTATGTATAATTATAATTATACATAAATGATTAAAATATAATTATAAATTATAAAATAAAATGTATAATATTAAATACTTTATAATACATTATAATAGCAGCATTAACTAAATTCTTTTTACTTTTAAAATCTGTAATGGCATTTAAAGATGCAAAAACTCCTTTTACTATTTGATATTTATGAACTTTTTGAGCAAAATGTACTCAAATTAATCAGATAAGAGAGATTAGATGTTATAAAGCATGATTGTTTTTGTCAGTTATTTTTCCCCCTTTTCTTCCTTAAAAAAAGTGAGCTAAAATAATAATCTGCCGATGTGGTTTTCTGACCCCATTGGCAGATATTTGTTCTCGTTTTAAGCAAAAACTCACTTCACAAGGCTGAAGATATGAAGTCATATTCCTTCTCCAGTAAATATATTTTTTTATTTAAGGATGTTTAGATATGTGTGCTGGAAAACAAGACAAAAAC
>NW_015764388.1:0-646 GCF_001515625.1 Sinocyclocheilus rhinocerous
AATCTCCCTCCATCACTGACACTGACTCACCAAACACATCTGGAGGATAAACTGATTTTACACTGATTAAGGTAATTACAAAGGTAGACCGCAATAATTAAAAAGCAACATATATTCCATTAACTTTTTTTTGACTTACTAGCAGAAACTTTAAGTACTTTAGATCTTGCAGATGAAGAAAAAAACAATATATACTGCCTTTTTACACTGCTAACATTAAAGAGAGACTGTTAGTATCAAGCAGAAAAAAAAGAAAAAAAAACTTGCAGCAGCGCTTACAGATTGCCTGAAAATGTATTTATAATGTCAAATAATGGAGTAAGATGGCAGCATAATTTATGAAATAGGACAGATAACTAGGCTGGTTAAAGAATCATATGAGACATAATCAGACCACATTCTTCAAGTAATTAAAGTAACACATTACTTTTACATTTACAGCGAAATATCTGAGTTACTTTTTTTTTTTTTTCAAATAAGTAACACAGGTTACTTTGTTTTAACCATTTATTGACTGACAGTTCTCCTGACCTCAAGTTGAGAGAAACTGGGAGTAAGTGCAGAGGAAGAGGCACTTCCTTCATCCTGAGGCTTATTCATTTTACTCTTGGTGTGAAAGGGTGTTTACAGTTGCCAAAAATATACC
>NW_015764389.1:0-646 GCF_001515625.1 Sinocyclocheilus rhinocerous
CTGTAGCAAAGCTGCGTTTAGTGCAACGGCCCTCAGGAGTCCTCCATCTTAATGTCCTGCGGGACAGTAACTCCCCCTCACAGGATGAGACTGCTGAAACTGTGATCTCTCTTTTCCTGTCTTACAAACAAACAAATAAACAAACGTGTTGTGTAATGCTCTCCAGAAAGCATCTGCCAAGGACATACATTTGTATCTATAAATGAACATTTCATCCATTAGAATTTCCAAACAGTATCAGCATCTTGTGCAAAGTTGAATTTGAAGTCAGGGTTTACTGTCTTTTTTTTCACACTGCAGAGCAATGAACAAAAATAAAAAGTGGAATACATTCAAAATGTTAAAAATGACAAGAAACTCAACAACAAACTACTTTCTATCATTTTTTCAGCAACAAAAGTGACCATGGTAACCATAGATTCTTCGTAGTGCTTTGAAGTACCATATTAAAAGCCTGGTACAGTACATGATATTCTAATCATACCCTAGCAACACAACAGTATTTTTTATAGACAAATTTATTGAAAGAATTACTGTTGTAACTATTTTGTAAACTATAGTTCCCTATCGATACTTCACTCGTACTGCGTCTGCTAAAGAAGCTATGGGAAAAAGCCTTTTTTCTCCTGAACTGAAGCCTTTTTCA
>NW_015764390.1:0-646 GCF_001515625.1 Sinocyclocheilus rhinocerous
TTTTCATTTTTGGGTGAACTAACCCTTTAAGGTTTGAAAAGCTCTGCTCCCAACCACTAGAATATAGAAATAACATAAATAAATAAATGAAGTAAATGTATGATTAAAACTAACAAATATCTGCCAATTGGCTCAGAAAAATCAACTTAAAATGTTTGAAAGGCCTTAATTTGAGGTAATACAATTTCAGATTTTCAATTAAGCAATAGTTGGCAATTGACAGATATTTGTTCTTGTTTTCATTATAAACTCACTTCATTTTTATCAATTACTCAGAAAATAAGATTTTGCATTGCATGTCATTTTCCGTTTCTAGTAAATGAACTGGAAAACAATACAAAAATACTGCGGAAGAACATCACTTTTTTGAATTGCAATTAGAAGGTACAGCACAGTTATTACATTCTAGTGGTTGGGAGCAGAGGTATTCAACTAATTCTTTATATAGCAATAAACTATTGAAAGCATAGGTCGTTAAGAAATTGTAATGACCAGTTAGGATCAGTACCTTCAGCCCTGTGGCTTCAGATAGCAGTTTCTTTGCATTGCTCCTCAAACTTTCTGTCTGTTTGTCACAGCGAACTTCTATAGTAGGTTTATTTGCATGTTCCTCAATGAAGGTCCTCCAGTGTTTATACACCTCCCC
>NW_015764391.1:0-646 GCF_001515625.1 Sinocyclocheilus rhinocerous
AAAAAAAAAAAAAGCATAATGTATTGGTTTTAGTCTGAGCAATGATGTGTTTTAAAATCCTATTGTAGTCATCTTGGACAATTTCATCTTTTGTGAGCATTTGCAATTGGTGTTTTTGAGATACTGACCTTGAGGTTTTAAAGTAATAAAACAATTCAAAACTTAAGTAAGAAAGTCACCATATTTTAAGAATGTTCCACTTCAGCAGCAGTTTTAATGGAAAAAATCCAAGTGAGTTGCAGTGAAGACAAAACCTGAGTCACAGTATACTTTGACTTGGGCCGGTAACCACATAGCAACATACTTAAAACCACTCAGAACACCCTAGCAACCGCATTAGCCTGGCAACCACCCAACACTCCCAAATTGAGTGTTGTCTTGTTATATTCATTCGAAGGCCACAGTGTGAAAGCGAGACTGATTCCAGATGCTTCACACTAGGGAAAAGACGCTTTCCTGTTGGTTTGATTATTGTAAGAGTGATATGATCATGACTGTGTGCTAGTGTGCAATGCATGGACATGTGCTCACAGTTGTACACAAATATGTCCAAGTACAAATGTAGAACGTAAAACTCTTGGGCTCGTGGCTGCATGAAGGGCAGTTCTTGAAAATTCTATTCAGGTATTTATGCTCCAGTCTTGTT
>NW_015764392.1:0-646 GCF_001515625.1 Sinocyclocheilus rhinocerous
TTATTGCATGAAAATGGTTTGCTATTTTTGTACATTACCCATTTACAGTTGCAGTTCACAAATTGTATTGCATGTCATGCCTGTAATTTTCAACAACAAAAAAAAAGCCTATAATAAATTCCATTTTAACAATTTACCCCATATGACAACATTACTACTGGGGAATGTTGTCACAAAAGGTCAATGTGTTTTCATTATTGCCTTTTTTTGTTGGCCTATTCTGGTGCAAATGTTAAATTATTATTATTTTTTTTTTTTTTCAGCAAAAACTTTGAGGTATATGCCAATACAGAAATAAACCCCACCCTGTCTACACCATGTATGCACGTACATGCATATTTATAGAGAGAAAGAGAGTGTACAACCCTGCACTTGTAACACATTGCAAATGTATGAGTAACAATGCTTAGAGGCAAGAGCGTATTAAACAGGACGAGGTGCTTCTTTGTACACACGGGCTGAGTGGAGCTTATTGACATGCTGAAAGGTGTTGGTACATGCTGCGGTAGAAAAAAGGCGTCATGAACACTCCACACACATGGCATATGCATGGAGCATTTAAGGGACAAAAGCTCACAGGCCCCTGAGTGATGACGGGTCACTACAGTGCGCACTCAGCACTAACTGGCGGGGCTCCCAAATATCA
>NW_015764393.1:0-646 GCF_001515625.1 Sinocyclocheilus rhinocerous
ATAAGTCAAACTCTGCGCTGGAGCACGAAACAAAAATAATCAAACACTTCTCGGCTCTCAGTGGAAATGCACTGCTCTTCCCGTCCAGAACGACTGTATCTTCTGTGCACATCGTCTACTGACAAGCGAAAGCAAATCATCAAATTCTTAGCATCAGGAATAATAGACCAAAGCTTTTCTGATTGGTATGTACGAGATGTTTTCTGACAAACATAACACGTACAAAGTTTCAATCAAAAGTTCATATTTGTGCAATGCAGTCTGAAGCTCTAGTCTTAAAACACATCACTGAGTCAAAAAGACGAAGCGTCTGCAGCAGCGGCCATGATCTCTGACATCTGAACACACTCGCCTCACACATCACATTCAACACACACTTCATCAAGTCTGACGGGTCAAGACAGCTTTTGCTCAACAATCGGCAAGTGCATGCTGGGAAGGCTGATGGTCACATGACCTGACAGGGTGCAGAAGCAGCAGCAGAGCTCAAGCAAAGAGCTGCAGGCGACTGCTGATCTGAGAGCAGCTGTGCTTCTCAAGCCTGCATTTCTGTACAACACTGAATTAATTCTAACCTACAGCTTACAAATGTGACCTAAAACTAGTTTATTTAAAAGATAATAAGCACAGATGCTCTCAGAGTTAT
>NW_015764394.1:0-646 GCF_001515625.1 Sinocyclocheilus rhinocerous
TCTCGGACTCGCAGGCATTTTGGGAGCCGTGATGTTATACCTCAGTGACAAGGTACGTGGCCTACTGCACTTATTTTGCATGTTTGAGTGTTTTACTAATAATATCTTTTGATTCAGAGTGTGTATGTTTGTGCGAGTGCATGTGCGATATGTGAGATATTGAGAGGAAGTGGGTTTACGTGATGCTGAGCGAATGTGGTTTGGTGTTTAATTGTGTCTGAGTAGGTAGAAGCATAAGAACCCAGAAGCACTTTTAATATTCTTTTATCACCCCACTTTAACACTCTGCATGGGTTTAGATTGTTTAAAGTGCAACTTTTGCATGCTTTGTTTTACAGAAAGCCATGAAAAAGACATCATTTTCTCTCTCACAAGGGGTCAGCACCAACTATTTATATATGCATATTCAAAAACAGAGATTACAGTGAGAATTACAATCACAAATGTGTATATGCATGTCATTTGTCAAATCTCTAGACTTGAAAACATCTTTTGATTGTTTACAGTGTCACTTAAAGGAAAAATTCACCCAAAAATGAAAATTTGAAAATGTACTCACCCACAGGCCATTCTAGATATAGATGAGTCTGTTTCTCTGTTGGAACAGATTTGGAGAAATGTAGCATTACATCACTCGCTCACCAAT
>NW_015764395.1:0-646 GCF_001515625.1 Sinocyclocheilus rhinocerous
ATCATTAGAAAGCTTGTATCCACCCCTTTCCAATGAGCCCACAGTTGTTGCTGTAGCTTGATCACAGACGGAGTTGTCAAAGGTTCAAATCCAACTGTTTCTGGCCCCTCCCCTTCTCTAACCAGTCGGTAACTCTCAGGCCAGAGTGAAGTCAAAATCATAAAAAACATCATAAAATCAAAACGCCAAACCGCACGTGCAAAAGGGAGGCACCGATCTTCTTGGAAGAGCGTGCCTGACGCGCTGATGCCCAACTCACTCTTATCGGATGCTGCTTTCCCAAGTTGAAATCGGCAGAGAGCCCGTTGAGACCTCAACAGGCACTCTCAAAAAATTCTCGAAAAGCGTGCAGGATGTGACGAACGCACACCTGCACAGTCTGCCCACTTAGGCTACTGCCTCAGGCGTTTTTTTTTTCCTCCGACACTTTATTACTGTTTTAGTCGATTTATGAATTATGAATTATGTAACCCATGGGTAATTTTGGAGCCCTCACTCTGAAAAATTTTTCCATATAAAATTATTATGCTCATCGTGATCGGCACGACGAGACGAACGCAACGATGCGTCTCACTTAATTTTGACCTGAGGCCGAGTGAGACTGTTGAGCTTGACTCTAGTCTGGCACTGTGAAGAGACATGAGGG
>NW_015764396.1:0-646 GCF_001515625.1 Sinocyclocheilus rhinocerous
TTTATTTCTATAGCACTTTATACAATACAGATTGTTTCAAAGCAGGTTCAAAGTAATAAACAGGAAAATAGCATAAGCGATTATGAAAACTCAATAATGAGACAATTCAGATTCTGTAAAGCAGGTCTAATAAGACAACAGTGTCATTATTTAGCTTAAGTCAGCTTAGTGTTGATAAAGTTCAATAAAAATGTAAAGTTAATCTATTTTGAAATGAGTTCAATTCAGCTATAAGTAGTTTTACAGAATCCAGCATTGTTGTTATTCAGCTTGAGTCGATTCAATGTCGATTCAATTCAGTTGGATAAAAGTGTAGATGTTGCAAGATGCGATTCACCCAAAAAGCAGCTACAGAATAGTGTCATTATCCAGCGTTTTTGTGAATGAGAAAACGAGAAATTTAAAACAATACTATTCACTTTTGGATTTTTACTAGTATTCTAAAATACGTGTTATTAACATCAATACATAATAGTTTGTCTAAAGGGTTAAATGTTAAAATTGTTTGCCACAGGCTCCCCCTTTACTTGTTCCTGTCTGTCAAAGAAGCCAGTCAACTTTTAGGGACGTGGCTGAAGACATCGCTCATTTCAGCACTAAGTTTGGCGGACAGCACCTCTCTATCTCTCTCTCCTCAACTGGAAGC
>NW_015764397.1:0-646 GCF_001515625.1 Sinocyclocheilus rhinocerous
TTTTTTTTTTTAAAGTGGCATTTATCTGTTTTTGCAAATGAACTCTTCATATTTAGTCAATATACAACGGGTTTTAATAAAATACCATTCATTGGTAACCATATTAACATATTCATCTTGCTGACATTTCTGCAATTTCAGTCAAAAAAATGCTGTTTTCGCTGTGTTTTATACATACAATATGCATCAAGTGTTTATTTATATTAGTAAATATACATGACTGCAATGGCAAGAGAAAGCAATGTAGATGTTGTGGGAAAAACAAACAAAACTTTACAGTGCTGCAGCTATGTTTTTCCTCACCGCCATGTTTCAAATTTGCCTTGGAAACTTGGGTATCAAAATTGTCTCAGAGTTTCCCAGTTGTAAATATGACTTGAGAGGCCACTCATTTCCAATTTCTGACTAGGAAACTTGTATTTATGATAATTCAGATAGCACGTGAAGGCAACATTAATCCTACTTTATAGGCTATTTCCTGATGTAAGGAAGCCTGATGTGTGTCAGTATATTGAGTCTGTACATTAGCTCTTAAAGTGACAGCACCCTAGTATACCTTCTGCTGTCTGTCATTTAATGGTAATTAAACAACCGAGGAGTTAAGTGCTACAGGAGAATCTTGCACATTCACTGGCATCAGAAAATC
>NW_015764398.1:0-646 GCF_001515625.1 Sinocyclocheilus rhinocerous
GCGTATTATTAGTTTTGTTGTACCCAGCTTAACTGAGGAAAAATATATATCATGTCCAGTGCTTTGCAATGCTTCTTAGCTACTATTACTACTCCTAATAAATAATAATAATGCCCTTTTGTAGCAATTCTTTTTACAAATAAACATTTAAAATGTTCTTGCCATGCACCTTCAAGCACTAAATCTTAACAAACCTCAGGTGATTTTATTTAGGCAGACAATGTTCAGACATTTAAGCGAAACATTAAGCAGCCTATTAGTGGTTTTATTTTGCAGGGGAAATCATCCCTAAAATGCGAGTGGCTTTCCTCACAGGCAGGAGCTTCACAGCAGTCATTCCCCGCTCCCAGGACGACTTGTTTCCGTGATAGAGGATGATATTTTAGGCCACTCTCTCTGTCTCTCTCCCATGTTTCTGTTCAGTCAGAGATTGCCGTGGTAGCTCTTCCTATGCCATCTGCAAACCACACTCCATCCCAAACACAGGGGATCACAAAGTGTTATGTTTCAAAGCAGGCCCGTGCGCCTCCTGCTGGGCCGGCCTTGCGTTCTTCAAGGGAGAGGAGGGAAACTTCTGAGGGCGGTGTGGCCCTCCCTGTCGCCGCCTCCTCCGGGGCAGCCCTTTGAGGGGGTCATAACTGTGGCC
>NW_015764399.1:0-646 GCF_001515625.1 Sinocyclocheilus rhinocerous
GAAATCATTCTAATATGATGATTTGGTGCTCAAGAAACATTTCTTTTTTATTATCAACATTTAAAACTAATTTCTAGATTCATTTTTGAGGAAACTGTGATTTTTTTTCAGACATTCGATAAATGTTTTCACTATCACACTTCTGATCAATTTTATGCATCCTGAAAAGTTCTTTATAAAATATTACTGACCTAAAACATTTGATTGGTAATGATGTGCAGAAAGCAAAGAGATACAGTTATGACAACTACCAGCAGGGGCTTATAGACCCGCCTGAACCCTGCATGGCCCCTTTATAGAAGATGGTTGTTAGAGCTCATGTTAGACTAGATCAGGAAGGTACAAGTTAAGACACATTATTTTTTTTAAAGTTACACAAGCTCTGAGTGTGAAATGAGTGTTGTGTGTATTTGTGTCACTCTTGCATGTGTGCAATGTCACTGTCTCAATTATATCCTTATTGTGGAATTTCTGACTCACTCACACACACACCAATCAGTGTCAGATTTAATGGTGGTGACAGAGGGTTATGTGAGTGTGTGTCTGGGAAGGGAAGGCCTTTGTCAGTATGCCCTCTGGCCGGTTTGAGGGAGACACACACAATAAGGTCTTTAGAGCATCACTCAGCATGCGCTCCATTAGCTGT
>NW_015764400.1:0-647 GCF_001515625.1 Sinocyclocheilus rhinocerous
AAAAAAAATACTGCAGAACTTTCAGTGGCCCCATTTAGACCTGGTATTAACATCTGTTTTGTGTAATCTGATCATAAGTGGACAGTACGGGGCAAACATCAAGGGTTTTTAATCACAGTAATCAGTTCATCAGTCCTGATGCATCCAAGCAACATCAAAGGACACATACAGGTGTCCCATATGCCACTCACTCATCTGCCAATCAATCGCTGCATCTTGCCAGTTATAAAACGTCTGAGAATTATCAGATTGAAAAATTTGTAAAAGCCCTTATGTCAGGGCTCTAGATTTTGCGACCATTTTTTCTGCCGGTGCGACTAAATTTTGTGAGCGCTCGCACTGGCGCGACCACCACGTTGCCCAACTCATAAGCGCTGCCATTTCTGTTGCATATGAGAAATATCAAACGGAAAACGAAACAAATGCGCAAAGAAACCGCGCTACTTGTTTGAGCTGTGCAACGAGGACCGTTGACTCAAGTATTCCACACAACTATTTCCAGCACTTTAAAGCTCTAAAATAAATGTTATTTTTAGTGGGATAACAAAATATACTAATTTAAAATTAAAACACTAATTTAAAATTAAAGAATTCATCAAATTACCATTATAACCAGTAGATGGCAGCAAAGGAGCACTTATTGGCTT
>NW_015764401.1:0-646 GCF_001515625.1 Sinocyclocheilus rhinocerous
GCCTGAGGGTGAGTAAATTAACAGCAAATTTTCAGTTTTGGGTGAAATTCCTTTCTCTGTAAAATATTCCCACAGAGTAGAGCAGAAATACATGTTAGCAATGCCAGATTATGTTTATATTTGCATAATATCTACTGTAATAGCAAACATTTGATTATAGAGGTACTGGATGAAGGAAATCAGTGTTTTCTCAGTTGCTGTTGTTAAAAATGGCAAGCATGGTCTTACGTTGCATGTCAGGCATGGGAGAGGTTCAATCTCTGGGGCAGGTCCTCATCATCTTCCCATGTTGTTTTTGGCGGTTAGCATAAATTTGTCAATTTGTCAGTGACACTAAGAATTTCTGTGAATGTTTCTTGGGGGTCACACTGGAGAATGTTTTCTCAGGCTGGAGTTTGAAGTGAGCTGGGTGACAAAATACATGTCTAACTACTTGATATGAGCTAAACTGCTTAAATCTGTTTCTGTTATGAGTAATTTCTACTCAGAAACATGGAATATCAAATTTTGAGTATATATACTGATATATCAGTGAATTGTAAACATGCCTCGATTTAAAATAGCAACAAGCTATTTTACAGCACAATCTTTTTTTCTGTCTATCTTGGGCACTAAATAGGGCAAATGATGTCATGATGGAATGCTT
>NW_015764402.1:0-647 GCF_001515625.1 Sinocyclocheilus rhinocerous
GAGAGGGAACGCCTCTGCAGCTCTTTGTCCATCTCTAAAATACGATTTGGTATTTAAAAATACAGTCATCACTGTGTCCTTGAAAGGCTCCTCAGCGCCTGGTTGCTCGAGGGTATATTTTGGCAACTGGTGCACAGTAAGTTGCTACAGCATAAGCAAGCTGTGTAGTATTTAACATTGCTCCTCCTTTATCACAGTCCTAGTTTGTGTAAGTACTTGCTCATCAAAATGTCTATTATGAGTTAGGACTGCTCATCACAGTGTTGTAAATATTTCCTTTGCACTGCTTGTGCAGTCTCTTTTTGAATGTATATCTCCTTCTGGAAACTAGTTTGAACATTTTCCAGTCCTGCGACTTTTGAGTACTTCAATATTTTCATTTTATCTAAGTGTTGGAAATCAGCACTTCATAAAACATTCACACTGGTTCCAAGACTCCTGAAGCTGTGACCTTGTGCCCAAGCTGACATCTTTACAAAAGATCAGGTTACACTTCAAATGCTTCCACATTTTAAAAAAATGCCTTTTGCTGTTGCATCGTCCCAGGAAGCAGCTGAGTTTTCCCAGGGTCAGCTTGTCAGGTGTGGGAGGGGGTTTCGGCTCACACATATCAGAGTCCAGTATTTGGCTTCTGGGAGTGTCTCTGA
>NW_015764403.1:0-644 GCF_001515625.1 Sinocyclocheilus rhinocerous
TTGACCCTTATGACTGGTTTTGTGGTCCAGGGTCACATATGTAAATAAAAACCTCTAATTTCCTATCATGAATAATGGATGTCTCCTGCAGTGCTGTGTCTCACCTGTTTCACAGGACGGCCCGCTGTACCCAGACTGGCAGAGGCAAACCGGCTCTCCGCTCTCCGTCACCCTACACTCTCCGTGCACACAGTGCAGCCCCTTGCAGACGGAGGACTCTTCCCTCCTGTCACAGAACTGACCAGAGTATCCTTCTGCACAAGAGCAGCTGTACGAGGACCCCTTCGGCACACACACACCGTGCACACACCTGCACAGGACGAGAGAGGGAGGACATCACTGCCTGATACCAACACAACTGAGAGTAGGGCTGGCCGATATGGCCAAAAAATTATCACGGTCATTTTTTTTCATATCAGCCGATATCGATAATTTTCACGATAAATGTCAAATCTTTATTTATTTTAAGTTTAAAGCCAGATTTTTGCTCCAAAGCAAAGGTTGTTGAAACCAGACTATCTTAACAGAATAAATATCTTAACAGAAAAATATATTTCTTTGTTTCTGCATGTTCTAACGAGTGATATTGTTTCAAATCAAGAAACAGGTTTGTGTTGTCTGATAATATTAATAATAATATTACT
>NW_015764404.1:0-647 GCF_001515625.1 Sinocyclocheilus rhinocerous
TTGTTGTTGTTTTTAAAATGGATGATATACAGTTTGGAGAAAAGAATGGTCAAACATGTTAGTTTAAGTTAGACTTATAATTCGAAGGACTGTAGCCCATTGTAATAGTGTTGCTTCCCGTGTATTCTTAAAAGATCATGACTTTTGAACAAGTTAGATATAAGAAATAAAGGTCATAAACAATGTTTATGCCATATTTTGAGCCAAAATGTTAATAGAATGACAACAGAAAGACTGAATGAAGTAATCAAATCAGTCACATTTTCCCTTCTCTGGTTAATGTTTATTGAACGTATAAACTGAAGTAGTTCAGTGTGTGAATGATCAACTTTAACAACTAGACTAGAGGAGGTCATTTTCGTTCGTCTCAAACACGTGCCACTAATAAATGATGACAAAAGCAGCATATCCACAGCAGTAAACCCGTTTTTCAATGTTGGATCTGCTGTAACAAATAGAAATGTACTAACAAATGTCCTTAATCTTTAACACATATCTGAAAAATGTGTGCAGCTGTGTTGGCCATTCATTTCATTTTCGAATTTCATTTTTTTCTTATTACGTTCCTTTGTTTTTATTATTATTATTATTATTATTTTAATAGTCTCTCTGACTGCCTTTCAGCCTTTCTGGCCTGTGAAACATTT
>NW_015764405.1:0-647 GCF_001515625.1 Sinocyclocheilus rhinocerous
AAATAAAATGTAAATATGAAATATGACCATTTGGAATGTTGCCTTGCCAATTAAATGAAACAAGTTTAAATTGAAGTACTAAGATTACTAAAACTAAAACTGAAATGAAATAAATCAATGCTAAATAGAAATGTAAAAAAAAGTATATAAAAGTAGTATATAAATAATACTATAAACAGATTCTTCTTTATTCTTCAAAGATATAATTATAAACGATTATGCCAAACTACTTAAGGTTTTCCTTTTTAGAATTTCATTCTTTCATGAGGCTTTTTTATTATGATATCAGGACAGTTGTAATCACCCTAACATTTATGACTTTATGCCCACCCAAAATAATAAAAAAGGCTTTTTATAGAGATGGTGTGTACAGGTCATTTTATGTGTGGATTGCATTTATTATTTTCAAGAGCCCATCATTTTAAATTTATTAAAAATATGTATTTTAATAAATTAACAGAAATTAACTATATAGCCAAATGTATGTGAAATGAAGTCCAATGAGAACAAGGCAGCAGTTCACAAAAGCACAGTGCAATGATTTACTACTGTATGAGTGAGGACAAGGGCATACCTGCAATAAATAACCCCAACTCACCTGGAAGCAGTTGACTTTATCTTGTGCAGAACTAGGCAAGGAGTTCTGT
>NW_015764406.1:0-644 GCF_001515625.1 Sinocyclocheilus rhinocerous
CCGTTTTTAAACAGCTCCATATGGTGACAAGCATCAGGCTTTGAGTGAGAGTGCGTGTGTGAGGGTCTGCTCTCACCCTCTCTATTGAGCCCGACCACAGAGGAGCACTATAAGCTGTCCTTTCACACTGCCAATAAAAGACAGAGCCTCCATCTGGCACACACTAAACTGACCCGGGTTTTGCCCCACACATGAAAATTACACTGCTTCTTATGCCCAGCTTGATCAGATGGGGGAAATAGAAATCTTTTGTTTGAGGATTTTCTTTTTTTTTTCAACATCTGATCTAGATAATAAACACTGGATTTGACAAATTCAGAGATTTATTATTATTATTATTATTATTATTATTATAAATTTACATTTTATTTTCCTAAGATTTGTTTGAAAGGCTGTATTTAATAAAATAATTTTACTGTCCATAAAAACAAACATCACCACATTATCATATCCATAAGTTTTTCACCCATTTTATTGTCCACAAACTGTAAATAACTTTGAAAAGTAAAAATAAACACCACAAGTCACCTGATTTTTGGCATCTTTCATGTTTTATTTATTTATCTCTCACTCAGATTTTACATTCAGTCTGCACTTAAGTATATTTTATAAGTACTCTTTTTAAATGTATTTTAAAGTGTAGG
>NW_015764407.1:0-647 GCF_001515625.1 Sinocyclocheilus rhinocerous
GTAACTGCATATCTGAACTCTAAACTCTGTTATTTGCTGCAGTAATGTATAGTATGGGATTGCTGGAAAGACAATCTCTAAATCAGTACAATGTTCTGCTGCTGAGAAATGGCTTGTTTATGTTGCTAGGGAGCTGTAAATGGTTGCCTGGATGGACTATGCAGTTACTATGGTGATACTTGGATGTCCACCCTATTCAGTATAAAACTCTGCCGTTCACCAAAAGAGCTGGAAATGAACATGCAGCTGATGCAGCACAAGTGTATTGAACTATAAGGCAGAATATTAAATATAAATGTACATACAAAGTTTGATTGTAACCGATTACACCACATATTTTACAAGAAAACATATTTGTCAATGACACTCAGAATCTATAATGTTAGAGCTTTCATTTTCTTGGAACAAAACGAATAGTGTTGATTCATTATCGTTAATGAAAAAACAACAAAATAGTGCAATGACAAACTCGTTGATTATAAACACAGAGCTTATTAACAAAACGAATAAGACTGATGACATGGTATACCCGAGCTGTAACAACAAAATGAAAGCTCTTTGAATTTCCTCTTGATTGAAATAGTGATGCCTATATTAGAATAAAGTACTTTCTACTAATAACAGGCTAGATTACAGCAAGATTTATC
>NW_015764408.1:0-647 GCF_001515625.1 Sinocyclocheilus rhinocerous
TTTTATCCTTTAGAACAAGCTTTTGTTTCAAACATTTTCGTTTACCACTAGTTGACCTCAGATCAGGTCAGCTACTTTTGTCTGTCTGCACTATCGATCTAACCGCCCACATGCCTGCACCGTTTTTGGATCAGGGTTTATTTGTAGTTTTCTCTGCCTCTGGTGAAAAAAAGAAAAGAAAGTAACAAAAATCAGATGTAAGTGTCAAAATACAAAACTTCTCTAAAACACATTATTAGAATTAAATAACTTCTTAGCAAATTAAATTATAAATAAAATTATGGACTTACATGTACAGTATGTATTGTATTCAAAGGTATGAAATCTGACATTAAAATATGATTAATGTTTGAAATTCTCAATAATCAAAACAAATTGAATATATTATGAACGTATGAATAATGTCTTTAGAATATTTTTTTTTCTTTTTTCTTCATATAATTTGTTCTTTCTCTATTTGTTCTAATAATGTTCTTTCCTCTTATCTGCAAGACCCCTGTGTAGTTGTCCTATTTCCTTCATATTTTCCCTACGTGCAGCATATACCAGTGAACATGTCCTTACAAGCGATCACTTTAAACATACCTCCAGACAAAAGCCCGGGGTAACACTTTATTTCGATAGTCCACTTTAGACATTCTGTTAAC
>NW_015764409.1:0-647 GCF_001515625.1 Sinocyclocheilus rhinocerous
TTGAAACGGAAATTATTGACTCATTTGTTGGTGCCTAAATTGATTAGCTTGCATATTTTCTGTCATTACCAGACGCACAAGTGCATTGAGCTAATCACCTCAAATGAGCGTAGGCAGCCGTTACTTATCGATCTACTTCTCAGAAACCCATTTCTGTAAACACAACAGCTGGGTTATACAGCCAGTGTCGTGTCAAAAAGAACTTTGGCAGATAGAATATGAAATTAATTTCCCGTACACGGTGAGGGCATCCAGGAATATGAGACGACGAGTTCATTTTGACAGTGTTTGTCAGGTAATAGAGCAACATTTAACTCTCCGTTCCTGCTTGATTGGGCAATAATGCAACTAATGCGAAGCAAACAAATGTTTTCTGAAAAGAGAGGTTGTTAAACAAGTGAATAAACAAGAAAAAAAAAGAAAAAAAGATGTATGGAGGAGAACGGCAAATTGTAACAGGTCAGCATGGATGAAGGGTTGCGAAAGAAAAGGAGTGAAATAACTGAATAGAAAAAGAGAGTGAGTGGAGGGAGGGATGGATAGATAGATAGATGAAAAGAAGGGAGGGCTGATGTGATCAGTCTTGTGGATGACATTGCTCACGCTCTGTGTAATAACAGTGAACAGCAATAAAGCTGGAATTGAAG
>NW_015764410.1:0-647 GCF_001515625.1 Sinocyclocheilus rhinocerous
CATCACCTTTAGCCGGGGCCCCCAAGCACTGACACAACAATGAAGTATAACACAGAGTATGTGAAACAGAGGGGACATTTGTCATCTTCACCACGGATCCTGAGCTACATTTTTAATGCTCTTAATTTCCAGTAATGCAGCCAGAAATGAGCTTGTCAATTAATAAAACAATATATTAGGGTGTCAAATATCATTTAGGATTTGAAGCACTGTAATCTACTAATGTAATCTTTGAATTCTAAAGATATTCCTACTTTCAGTTGCCGTTTATGGGAAGAAATATTTGAATTATGATCCCAATGTATGTGGAGATTTTCTTGAATAAACAATATTTTTTTACTAAGCTTTATCCCAAACACTCATCTCTTGGCTGTAATGATACCTCTGTTATTGACAACAGCCTTGGTCCAATTTGGTTATGAAAACGCTGCATTTCTATAGTAAATTTCACTGCAGTGAGAGTAAATCAGAATAATAATGTCAGGGCTAGGCTGTATAGATGACTTCCGGCCTTCAAAACAATATTTATGTGTACAGAAAATATAAAAAACCAAACTACATAATAAATCTTTCATGATCTGTCCAAATCTGTGCTCTGTGCTCACCTAACCCCATCACTCTGTGTAATGTCAGAGAAATGAACTGCA
>NW_015764411.1:0-644 GCF_001515625.1 Sinocyclocheilus rhinocerous
AATGACAGAATTTTCATTTTTGGGTGAACTATCCCTTTAATTATTTACCATGTGATGATTAATGTATTTAATATGCACTCCCATCAGAAAAAGAAAATTAAGAAAGGTTCAGCGGTGAACTATTTTATTCATCTGTGTGTACTTGCTTACTTATTAGTCACCTAAATAACCTAAAGATGAAAGGGACCTAGAAAATGGTCACTTTAAAGACAGTTTCCTTGACTACGGCATTTCTATGGTAATTGTCAAACTCTGGAGAGCATCAAAACAGCCCTTAGCCTATGTAAATAAATAGTCGTTTTGTTTTATTGGATGTTGGTATGTTACATTTATAGTAGTAGTGTATATTTTATTGTATAATAGTATAGTAGTAGTGTATATTGGCCAGTTTCATTAGTTTCAAGGTCTCAGTCTATCTCTGTTCACTTCAATGAAACTATCAACTTCAGATATCTTACCCCTACAGAGGTAAATCAACTGACAGCATGTTCCCTTTGAGAATACCTTTGTAGTTTGGATTGTATAACAGTGCTGGTGTATGTGGGAGGGTGGCTGGTATTCATGTGTTTGCAGAATTGCTGCAGAAACCTTCTGCATGTTACCACTGATGAATTTCAAAGACGTGCTTTCGCCCACTGAAACGC
>NW_015764412.1:0-647 GCF_001515625.1 Sinocyclocheilus rhinocerous
ACAACCTGGAAAAGTCAGATTTTCATGATATGTCACCTTTAAAGTCTCCATGTACCTGAAGTTAAAATTGAAGTCTCTATGTCTACTTACAGCCTATGTAGGACGTTTGATCAGTAGAGTGGCAAAAAAGTGATGAGAGGAGTTTTCCTATAAAACACTCATTAAAGAGATGCATCCACAGCAGGGATCCACGGAGGAAAGGGAATATATAATGCAGAAGCTGTGCATGAGCGTCATAGATAGAAAAGAAGCTTTAAGAACTCTCAGAGACCCTATTAAATGTGAATGAAAGAAACTGTGTGAAGCAGACGACCAAAACACCCACCATCAGATGTCTTCAGAACAACAACCTTGCAGTACGCTCCCACGCCAGCAGAGTTGTATGCTTTGACTCGAGCGTTGTATGAACTGTTGAAATGAAGGCCGTCCACTGTACAGATGGTCTCTTTCCCAACATACACCTCCTAAAACATAAACAGGGAAAGACGAAAAAAGCAGACAAGGTGTAAGGTAAAAACAGAAAGCATCTGGTAAAACATGATCTCATGTGAGATTAGATATAAGACAACACAACATGTTTATCATGAAAGATAAAATAAGCTGTAGATTTCTCAAAGAGATTCAGAGAATATTAAGCATTTTAAAAA
>NW_015764413.1:0-647 GCF_001515625.1 Sinocyclocheilus rhinocerous
AATTTATTAGTTTTATTTATTTAGTTAATTTTTAGTTATTTTAAGACTTCAAGTTAAACTAAACGAAAATGAGAAATGTTGCCTTGGCAACTAGCTGAAATAAAACAAGGTTTTTTTATATACATTTTATTTTATTTCAGTTCAGGTTTGTACAATAAAACTGTACAAGAATGCACAAGAATGATAAATACACTGCAAAAAAATCATGTTATTAATCAATATTTTTTGCTTTGTCGTCCATTTAAAATAACCTAAACATCCTTAAAAACAGATAGATTTACTATCTAAGAAAATCTGCACAAGATAAGACAATAAGACTTGTTATTGTATTATTGAATTATACAAGTAATGAAAATATTATTTTTAAATGGTTTTAGTTAACAATCAGACTCAAAAGAACCATTTGTTCATGATTCAGACGCTCAGGAGAGTTACAGTAGGTTTGATCCTTCATGATTTCCAGCGAATAATGTGTTAAATTTAATCTGTTCCTCGCACTAACGTATTGCATGACTTCAGAAGAGAAATATGCATGTTGTTTGTCTTTTCCGAGCTTGACAGCCCAAGTTTTCATTCACTCTTATATGTAAAAGAATGGGTAACACTTTATAATAACTGAAGCAGTTAAAAGTCCAATGCGCATAAAG
>NW_015764414.1:0-647 GCF_001515625.1 Sinocyclocheilus rhinocerous
GTTGTTCTGGACAAATTAAAATGAAATGTCAAGTTTATATGTTGTACATCATTTGCTGAGGGCCCCTGGTGGACTTTGTCCCCTTTGTTTAAGAACCACAGATGTGAATTTTTTTCTTTTTTTTTATATATATATTTTTTTATACCTTTTACATTTTATAAAAAAGTAATAACATGTTAAGCTAGTTACTAATTCTATTAGATAAAAAGTAATAACATGTTAAGCTATTAGAGTTTGCCATATAAACATTAGTGTCTGTTACACTGTTTAGTATAATAAAATTGCATAACATAGAATTGTTCTATGCTGTTTGTACATTTTTAATATTCTAACATAAGCAAAAATCCAGTTATTTGATTTCACTACAAATATTTAAATAAATGAAAATCTGTCCTTAATATTTTTTCCATTGTTGCAGTGTTGGTTCTAGGTAACAAACCTAGAAAAAAAAAAGAAAAAAAAAAGGAGGAAACATTTTATTGATAAGGTGCATTTCATGCATGAAGCATTGTATAGGTTTTGGCAGTAATGTAAATACCCTGATGACTCTGAGACTGCTGGGTTACATTCTGGTTGTAAGATGATCCCTCCTGGTTTTATGATAAAGATAATAATCTATTTAATGCAAGTTTTTGTATAAACCTCCT
>NW_015764415.1:0-647 GCF_001515625.1 Sinocyclocheilus rhinocerous
CCAGCAGGCTCTGCAGTGGAACATCTACCTCGCTGTGGTTTTGCTTCTTGCCATTACCGCTCTGTATACCATCGCAGGTCGGATATTTTAGCGCTTTTTAGGGCTGTTTACACCAAGAACAATAACTATAATGATAACTGTATTAGCGCCCACACTAAAGCACAATAATGTTCTCTTTATTATCTGTTTCTTTCCCTCGGTCTCTTCAAATGTCTTGTGTGAGTGGGTACAAAATTCCGCAAAAAAACAACTAATTGCTTTACGACAGTAATAATTTGCAACAGTAAATAGGGAGCACCAAAATCTTAAAAAATATTTTATATGTCTATGGTAAAAATATATAAAACTACTGCTTACTTAATTTTAGTAATTAAAAAAAAAACCTCTACACATCAAATAGCCTAAATAAATAAATAAAACTACTGCTTTGAAGTCACATGTATTCTGATGGTCTATTAGTGTTTTTATGGTTCACCAGCGGGAATCCTTTTGAAAGTTATTCCAACAATATCGTTCCTCTGTGTCATTATTGTTATAGCTGTGGTGTGGACGTCCCCATTCTCACAGAATTTGAACGATTATTGAAACTTTATAGTTATAGTTGAGGTCCGTTCACACCAAGAATGATAACTATATTAGCATCCACA
>NW_015764416.1:0-647 GCF_001515625.1 Sinocyclocheilus rhinocerous
GCATAGACAGCAAGGGAACTACCACATTCAAGGCCCAGAAACGTAATAAGGACATTGTTAAAGGAATGTGGTAGTTCCTTTGCTGTCTATGCAGGGTCAGAAAGCTTTCTGATTTCATCAAAAATGAAATGTCTTTATTTGCATTCCTTATGTTTGGAATGACATAAGGGTGAGTAATTAAGGTGAATTATCCCTTTAAATGATGGAGTGTTTTTACTTGTGGATTATTGTTATGTTTTTGTGTTGTTGCTAAATTTCTCCAAATCTGTTCGATGAAGAAGCAAAACTCATCTACATCATGGATGGCCTGAGGGCGAGGCCATTTTCAGCTTATTTTCATTTTTACGGTGAACTTTAAAAAAAAAAATTATGTAGTGTGTGTTCCATGTGTCTTTGTTTTGGACTTAGTTTGTAGTTCTGTATTTCAATGTTGCCTTGTTCCCCTCATGTTTCCCTGCTGCTCTGTCTGTTCCACTTGTATTTGTCATGGACAATCATTGAACCCCACCCATCTCCTTGTTAGTTTTCATGGTTACTAATTAGTTAATTGCTTCTGCTCTGTGTACATATAGCCCTTGTGTTTCACTTGTCCTGTCAGTCATTGGCTGCGTCCAAAACCGCCTACTTCTCTACTATATAGTAGGCGA
>NW_015764417.1:0-647 GCF_001515625.1 Sinocyclocheilus rhinocerous
CCTGAGGGTGAGTACATTAACAGCAAAATTTCATTTTTGGGTGAATAAGCATGCCTCCTAAATATAAAGCTCAACAATTTTATTTTTAGTATTATTATTTTTTATTTGTATCCGTTTTTGGCTATACCTTTTGCTTTAATAGTGTGTATTATTTATGTACAAATGATTTGTCCAAACATATTTTTTTGTGTTATAAAGTGTTGTTGTTAGTAGAATAGAATAGAATAGAATCTACCATCAAAGATCTCCAGTTCGTCAAACTGCTTCTCACTCTGAAACATTTCCACATAAATGGCGATGGTGAAGGCAGGCTGCACTCTGATGATCCAAGAGCAGGTCTGGGAGTTGGGGTAGTTTTTTGGGAAGCCTGGACTCAGGATCACACCAGAGGAGGCAGACTGTTCCTCATTTGCGGGACACTGAGCTGTAGCGTAGACACAGCATTTCACAGGAATCATGGCTATTATTACAAATCACAATGTGGTTATCCTTCTAACAAAGCACAAGATGCAAGCTCCAGAGTATTTCGGTAAAAACTGTAAAGTTTAAGAACTTTCTCCAACATGCGCACTGCTTCTCCTGGATTTACCTCAGGGGCCGCGAGCCTTGGTTTGAGGAAGCAACAAAGTGAGTTGAAGCTTTTTGTT
>NW_015764418.1:0-647 GCF_001515625.1 Sinocyclocheilus rhinocerous
AAAATTTAAAAAGTGAAAAAGCATAATAGGACCCCTTTAAATATTTTTTTAGCATTTTTGATTGTCACCAATTTTGAGATTCATACGCTGATTGTTGATGTCTGTGTGTGTTCAATTTATTTGTGCATATTGGGATTAGAACTGTTTCACAATATTTGATTGCTGTGTTGTCAGTGGTGCAATTTATGTGTATTAACATTTCACATATTTAAGAAAAGTGTAAACATTGGGTAAGATCAGCGAATTAAACTAGACCATGATGGTTTTAAGGCCACAGCCATCAGTCTCCTTTGATCATATACTCTTTTAACTGTTCTTGCTTTAAAACTATGCTTAACAAACATAACATTTCGCATAATTAAGAAAAGATTAAACGTTGGGTAAAATCAGCGAATTAGACTAGACCATGATGGTTTTAACGCCACAACCATCAGCCTCCTTTGATCATATACTTTTTTTACTTTTCTTGCTTTAAAACTATGCTTAACAAACACAGCTAATTAAACCAACCAAAGAAAAACTAACTTTGAACAGGCAAGGTTCAAGAGCCCAACTAAAGCAACCACTGATCGCCATTATGGTGACTTCAAATGAACGTACAGCACCTAAAATCTCAATAAGAGCTTTTGTACACATATGACAGAAAT
>NW_015764419.1:0-645 GCF_001515625.1 Sinocyclocheilus rhinocerous
AAAAAATAAGCCCTTATATTATCCAGTTTCAATATCATCCTAACCCAATTCCAATATTTAAAAAAATGCTAATATTCCTGAATACTAACATGGTCACCGATATACAGTATCATGCATCCCTACAAAGTGCACTACAGAAGAGCGATCTTTACCTGGCACAGAGAGCTATAAACGCTGCCTGTGTAGTTCTGTTGGAGCGCTGTCAGATCCATGCTGCTGTCTCTGATGCTGATGTGCCCTATCAATAAAACATCCCCCTACGGCCCCCTGCAGCGAGAGAGAGGCACGAGCTCTCGCTCTGCTGGCATTCCAGCACATGCTCACGTTTGCACAAACACACGCTCTGAAAAGCGTCAAATAGGGCAGCTTCATTATGTAAGCACGACAAGCTCCGCCCCTCTCGACACCCCCCTGCTCTCCGTCATCTGCCTGTTCTCATTCATCCTGAATTAGTTGTTTCTACATGATGACACATGTTTGTCTCTGGTGACATCAGAGACATGGAAATCCTTGCATGAGCAAAGCCTCTATATCCTGTTTATTTTATGAATAAATATATATAATAAATATAAATATAATATAAACATATTAGAATGATTTCTGAAGGATCATGTGACACTGTAGACTGCAGTAATGATGCTGAAA
>NW_015764420.1:0-647 GCF_001515625.1 Sinocyclocheilus rhinocerous
CCGTTTCAAATTAGCCATGTATGATGACTTTGAGTCAAATAGCAGAGATGTTCAACAGTAATTTTCCTTTGGCTCCTGGCCAGTGGCACAAAAATGTGGTTTCGGTGTCCAGAACTGAGCGCTTCTGAAAAAAGATGGCGGATATTCATATACTGTGAATGGTATACTGTACATAAACAGTAAAATGATTTGCACATAAATGATTGCAAATAAAACAAAGATTATTGGAGTATGTTTTACAAGAAAATCCTATTTCGGTCTTTCATGTTTAAGTCAAATTATAGTCTAATTATTTGTGAAATTCACTTGCAATTTCCATGTGAAAGTAAATCCTACACCAATTTGTTTTGGTGTACTATATACTGAAGCAAGGGTGATATTGTACTGTAGTATGCTATTTCTAATGTATAGTGCATACATGCCACATCAGAATTACCATAATTATGAGAGTCTGACCTGTTTTACCTACAGATATACTCAGTGGCTCCAGCAGTAAAATGTAGCTAAGTAATATTTTGTAATAATATTTCTTATACTTATATTATTATATATTTTATAAATCTTGTAATATTTATGTTTAATAATTTCTATAATTGACTATTGTTACTGTCTAAATAATGTAAGACTAATCTGAAAATAAATAAAAT
>NW_015764421.1:0-647 GCF_001515625.1 Sinocyclocheilus rhinocerous
ACTACTTTATCCTTAAAAAACCTTGAGAAGCTTTCACAAAGAGCGTAAATGGCAGTAAAAGAAGTAAATGGCAGTTATACACTATGGCATCTTTACTACTGCTGCCCTCGCAGTCTATCAGCCGTCTACTGGGGCGACTGGCAGTGTATTTTATATCATGCTCGCTGTGAAGTACTTAACTACACCCAATTTAGCTCTGGAAACATTTATTCAGTGTACTACAATTAATGGCAATAGCGCTGTGAATTTATTAGCCTGACTGATGGGAGCTTGAAAGAGGGAAAGAAACAGGCAAATGAGACCGAACAGCAGTTGAGACAGATCACGAGAGAGCTTCTTGCACAGCTGAGCATGGTCATTTTAATAGGCCA
This sequence comes from Sinocyclocheilus rhinocerous, assembly GCF_001515625.1. Lineage (NCBI taxonomy): Eukaryota > Metazoa > Chordata > Actinopteri > Cypriniformes > Cyprinidae > Sinocyclocheilus > Sinocyclocheilus rhinocerous. The sequence continues at coordinate 372 of NW_015764421.1, forward strand.
CCGGGAGACCGCACACGATACCCAATCAAACGGGCCCCCATCTGCCTTCATTAGTCCAGAGGCATGAGTACAGCGCCGGCGCTTGCTCTTCTCCCTGAACTATTGGATCTGTGTGATGATGCAATACACTTTAAACAAGAACTAGGGACTCACTACTGTAATACTTAATCCTGCAAAAAAGTTTGAGACACTGTTTTTGTCTGGCAGTGGTACCACAGCATTAATCTGGCTCCTGGGCAACAGAGACTCTCCAGAGTCCAAATAGATCACGCTAAG
>NW_015764422.1:0-647 GCF_001515625.1 Sinocyclocheilus rhinocerous
ACGAGTTTGAGCAAAGCCCCTTAATGATGTCACTTCACAGCCAGCGGCAAAGCAAAGCACGCTGATACTCAGCCGCAGTATGCACTATTGTGCTCATAAGATGTTTATCAATGAACAAACCCCTGTGTTGGGATTTTTTACATATCAAAGAGAAATAAAACTAGCCTATACATTGTTATCTTATGGTTCAGATTGTTTTTCCACATAAGGAACATTCACAGTCTACATGGAGTGTGACTCTCATTTGATAAAAACATAGAATATCAAAGGTTTAAAAATTAAAGCTAAAAATGAATGCATGCATGAATGAATGAATGAATGAATGATGCTTAAAATAATGGAGAATTATTAATAAAAAACAAACAAACAAAAAAGGTAGTAACTTAGTACTGTATATAAATTATAATTTTTTTCTAAAGATATATAAATATTATTATTATTATTATTGTTTATGTAAAATACTAAATTACATAGACATTTGTGGTCGGTAAGATTTTGTTTGTTTTAATGCTCACCAAAGCGGAATTTATTTTGTAAAAACAGTAATATTGTAAAATATTATTACAGTTTAAAGTAACTGTTTTCTGTTTTAATAGATATTGAAATGTAATTTATTTCTGTGATGCAAAGCTAAATTTTCAGCATCA
>NW_015764423.1:0-646 GCF_001515625.1 Sinocyclocheilus rhinocerous
GGTTTTGAACAACACGAGGGTGAGTAATTAATGACAGAATTTTCAAACTAACCTTTTAAGTGTTCAGTGTTACTCTACCTGAACCATGAGTAGTGTTCCTGGTGTCAGTCAGCCCGTATTGGCCCCGCAGGGTGTCTGGTGAAGTGAAGCGAGCTCTAAACACTTTTGTTGGACCCATCATCCCCCTCCAGTGAGTGATAGCGTCTTCCCTGGCTAGGATGTACGCTCTCATTGGGCCACTATTGTGGGAATAGAAGTGAATAGCAGGATTACACAGGGAGCTGTGACAACCTTGTCTTCGCACAGATGGCTAAATAGAATTGAATCTTATATGACGTTAATAGTATATTCAGGACTAGTCACAAAAGATGAGCAGTACTGCCTTAGTGGCACTGCTGGCAAACAAATGGAACTAAAAGCTTAGGAATAATCAGTTTCTTGTTTTTAAATGACTCTGACGTAGACTAAAAGACACAGGTCAGTTCGAGCGCTGTGCTAATGTTTTATCTTTCACAGACAAAGACATGTTCTGAGGAAAGGGTGCCATGGTAACATCACTCTCTAAGCCTCACTGTCTAAACTGGATCAACCGCTACATTAACAACGAGCATTGATGTCCCTCTCCACAGATGAGAGAACATACAGT
>NW_015764424.1:0-647 GCF_001515625.1 Sinocyclocheilus rhinocerous
AATAATGATCTTTAAAATAGCATCATATGACCCCTTTAAGTTTATGTCCGAAAAACAAAACAAAAGAAAAGACAATCTGCCTATGCAGCATGATGGGAAGCAGGCAATCTCTAAAGTCAGGACTATAGGTATTGATCAGAAGTTATACAGCCCCTCTGAGCCTCAGGATAATCTTAGTGGCTTTGCCCGTCAATAACTTAAAAAAGATGGATCCCCTCTCAGCCTATCAACTGTCTCTACGCAAAATGCTTTAATGAGCCGACCCTTCCTCAGCGAGGATGATCAAATGCTATGAACCATTTCTGCAGGGTCTTTGTATTGACAAAATGTGCTGAGTTGTAAAACACAGGATTTGCTTTGATTGTAATGGAGCTTTCTGAGCAGTTTAACACTGGTGCACGTGGAACAATGATCTGGTGTGATAATTGTTGTTAAACACTGTAAACAATATGTGTGATTTGAACATACCTTTGTGCCAAATCTCTGCAACGATCAATCAGGTCAGCAGATGATGGTACAGGGTAGAGAAAACATAACAGAACATCAATCAGTGCACACGATATACACAATATACTGTATTCATAACCAATGTGAGAATGTGAGTGTGTTACAGGTGTAGCATTTAGAACGGAACGGGAATTCCTTTA
>NW_015764425.1:0-647 GCF_001515625.1 Sinocyclocheilus rhinocerous
CATATTTGACCCAAAGTTGGGTTGAAACAACCCAGCATTTATTTACTCAACACAACAATAGTCTAAATGAACATAAACCATTTCAGTATTAAGTGTGAAGATGATTTCTATTCACACATCTTATTTTGTCTGGCCTTCAACAGACACATACATGCATGTGAATCAAAACAAGTCTTCCCATCAGCGGCCACTGTCTGCCAGCTTAGCCTTCAGATCCTGTGCCGATTCTGCTCAATGGCCAGAGAGAAGCGAGAGATGAAAGACTCAAACAAGGAGAGGCAGTCAAATATTTATTTGAAAGCACACATCCCTCTCACAGACAAGAGAGGGAGTGTGAGGTGCCGTCAAGGTGTTTGATCGATGTAATAGAGTCCGTTTAAGAAGCAGTGGGTGCGTGGCTGATTCCCTGGAGCAGAGAGAGAGCGAGTTTGATATGATAATGCACCTCGTGCCAGTTCTGTGCACCATATGCCCATCCTTTCATTGGGGAGATCGTTGCAGATGGTCGGGCTCAGTGCTAATAAGGGGAATAGAGCAGGATGGGAAAAGGGGTGAAGGGATCCCTGGTGCAACACTAATGACAAACCCACTGACAACACCTTCAGTCTAGAACAGCAGGGTCAACTTGTCCTGCCTTCTTCCAAAAA
>NW_015764426.1:0-647 GCF_001515625.1 Sinocyclocheilus rhinocerous
TTTTTTTTATTTTAGAGCTCATTCATTCACCTCTCCCTCAATAAAAGTGATTGGCGACCAAAATGACAATTTACAATAAATTAGAGCTACAGAAATGTATCTTCATATTTACAAGTAAAGCATCAATTACGAAATATTACTTTCCACAACCTTCATCCTGTGGTCATGGCAAGATTAGGTGAGCATGTTTCTCCAAGAAAATTGTCAAATTCCATTGATCCCAGAACAAGGAATCAGAATCGATTCCAAAAAAATCTGAATCGAACAGCCCCCTCTTTAAAATTGAGTTGGATAGGTATCATATAAATATATGATGTTATCTTTTATTTAGAAAAACAAAATGCAAATGAGCTGGTGGGAGAGTTAAAGGTCACATCCTCCTATGCAAGTCAACTGTCTTTTTCTTCTTGGTGAGTATATATTTGCAAGAAAAGTTCACCCAGTTGAACCACCGTTTATTGACCTTTGTTCTAAACTTGTAGACTTAATTTTTTCAGTGGTACAGAAATAAAGCTATTTTGCATGTCTAAACTGTTTTCCAGATGAATGCACAATTGACAAATTATAATTTTGAGACTAACTATTCCTTTAATGCACGTTTTATTATTCGTACGACTCTTTTTTTTTTTTTTTTTGCCTTTTACTCA
>NW_015764427.1:0-646 GCF_001515625.1 Sinocyclocheilus rhinocerous
ATTTATTTATATTATATTATTTATAGAATTAATTATAATTTATAACGATAAATTAATAACATTTTCATAGTTATTTATAAATTAACTTATAATGATAAATTAATAACATTTTCATAGTTATTTATAAATTGTTTATTTATTATTTAAAAAAATTAATGCATCATAGTAGTATTTAGTGTTTGGTGTTTTAATGATTTTTCATTGTTTATTTATAATTTTAAAAAATCATGCATCATGGTAGTATTTGGTGTGGCTTTAGAATAATTAATAATTATTAATCATAAGCAATTATTAGTTTATAATCAAAAATATAAGTATAATTAATTATTATTTTAGCTTTAATTATTTATTAATTGTGCATTTATTATTTTAAATTCATTCATCGTGGTAGTATTAGGTTTGGCTTTCAATTTATGCTAATTTAAATGAAAAATAATTGTATTATTTATGTTAGTACCTCTCTTAGTGTCCACAGTGTCGATGGCCTCGATGAGCAGCGGTGCGTTGGACTCTGAATACTCAACAAACACCAGCAGCAGCTTCAGAGAGGTTTTGACCACCAGACGAAACTGAACACACACACACACACACACACACAGATCAGATCTCACTCAACATGATCTACATCACATAGACTGATCAAACG
>NW_015764428.1:0-647 GCF_001515625.1 Sinocyclocheilus rhinocerous
ACAGATGCAGATTATGGCAACTTTGGCCAACAACAACAACTCATTATTTTTGATAACGAGACGATAACCATATATTGATAACGAGATGTTATTTCCATAATATGTCACACCAATGTGAGATTTAAACAAGACATCAGGCAACAAAATAACAATGCACAGTAGAAAATAGACCGTACTTCTGAAACCTGGTAAGGAAATTTTAGTGTTAGAGTTTAATTAAATAATCCTTTTATGATCTGTGTACGATATCAGCTTAATCGGATCAATATTGATCATTTAAGTCATAATATTGGCCAATACCAAAACTGTTAACAAGGCATTTTCAAATTCATGAAGTGAGATCCTGAGATAGAAAAGCAAAAGTAATAATAATAATAATAACAAAATATATTACCTAAAAGTAATTAAAACGTTTATATATATTATATACTAAGAAAATAATATTAATTAAAGAAGGTATTATTAATCCCAATTTCAGTGTTCTCAAATGTTAAATAAAATATGAGTAATTAAAATGCATTCATTTTATTTTCTTATAGAAAAAATATAAAAATAATAGTCATAATAAAAAATAAAATGCGTGCGTGTGTCTGTGTGAGTAAGTGTGTGTGTGCGTGTCTGTGTGTGTGTGTGCGTGTGTCTGTGTG
>NW_015764429.1:0-647 GCF_001515625.1 Sinocyclocheilus rhinocerous
CCCTTGTTAATGACTCTGGCAGACGGGATAAAATGGGTGTGGATGAGAGACTCCTCTGCCTTAGAGCTATGAGACATGAGAGTGCTTAAAAACAGCACCCATCCAATCTGCCATCTGAACCATGTTATGAGAATTATGAAATGTTTCTCAATAATTACAAAGCAACTCCACAGTATGAGAACTTTTACAAAACTGCAACTAGCGCCTATTCTACAGAACAGAGAATAATGCATCTGTGTGAATAAATGAATTTATTTAAATTACATAACTTAATTTAATGTTGACTATGACCAACTGTACAAATGTATTACGTAGTAAATATTATGTTGTATAATTATAAGTTTATTATGTAGTAAATATAGCTACAGTATATTCACGTTTTAATGTGTTTTTTATCTATCTATCTAAAATAATGGTATGCACAGTACACACTGTTTGCTAATCGCATAGTTACTTCATTCACAAAGTTTAGATAAATTATACAAAGTTATGAAGTTTTTAAATTTTACATCAACAACTGTCATATAATTCAGTAAGCAAAAATGTATTACGGTTCAGATGCTCTAGTGTTAGTTTAGATACGAAAGCCTGCACGTCATTTGCAATGCATTCTTTCATCTTCAGACATCCAGTAGGAAGGTTTTACA
>NW_015764430.1:0-645 GCF_001515625.1 Sinocyclocheilus rhinocerous
GAATATTATTTCAAAGGCATGCATTCCCACTCACAAGCTTTCAAAATGTTTATGAGATTCTTGTCATGTTTGTAAGTTATGGGTGTGTGCGTATGTATCTTTTGAAAATCTTTTGTGTGCATTGACTCAAAAGTCCAGGCTCTGAACTGTTCAACTTTTCAGGAATACTAAATTGTGGATCTGCATGGAATACTGTGGGGGAGGATCACTGCAGGATATCTACCAAGGTATACAGTAAATAGCATTCAAATTCTGTGCAAGCATTTGAGACTATTGAAAATCACAGGGAAGAGTTATTATGACGCATCTTAAAGGAATTTGCTGAGAATGTAATTACCCTCAGGCCATCCAAGATGTAGAGGAGTTTGTTTCTTCATCCGAACAGATTAGGAGAAATTTAGCATTAAATTACTTGCTCACAGATGGGTCCTCTGCAGTGAATGGGTGCCGTCAGAATGAGAGTTCTAACAGCTGATAAAAACATCACAATAATCCACAAATCCATAGATGGCATATGAGTCTCATTATGATGGCATCCATTCACTGCAGAGGATCCATCGGTGAGATGTAATGCTAAATTTCTCCAAATCTGTTTCAGTAAAAAACAAACTCATATACAGGTGCATCTCAATAAATTAGAATGTC
>NW_015764431.1:0-647 GCF_001515625.1 Sinocyclocheilus rhinocerous
ATTAACCGCTAGAGCGCCAAAAGTTACATAGTGCTGCTTTAACATGAACATTAATAATAAGGTAAGCAATGCGCGTCAAGAGGATATGCTACATTGGCCTGAAGTTACATGTTAAATTCTACACTTTTCACCGAAGTTTGCAGTTAATAAATTATAGTACATGTAGTTTCTGGTTACTTACAATTCATGCCATTCATTCCATTTGATTGTTTATTCAATTTCTGTACTGTTTCTAACCTGAATAGCTACTACTTGTTAGATAGACTTACTTGATAGTCTATAATAAATCTATAGGCTATATTTACCTATAGTCTAGATAAAGCACTGTTTGTTTCAATTGCATATTTCTTCTGTTGTATTTATCTGTGCTGTTGGTTGTCATGGAAAAAAAAAAATCATTTCATTTTTTTTTTCTTGTAGAATTGAAATGATCATAGCGACACAGAAGATCACTGTCTCCGAAATGAGTCTCTGTGAGGAGAAAGCGGAGGAGGATGCTGTTCAATATCAGAACCAGAGAGCAGCATCTCCAGAATCCAGCCGTGTGTCTATGAAGAGTGATGCAACCATAACACAACCCCTTACATTCAGTGGTGAAACAGTGACAAGTAACCCCAGGTGAGGGAATAACCAGTACTGGAGACAAG
>NW_015764432.1:0-647 GCF_001515625.1 Sinocyclocheilus rhinocerous
GCATTGCATCGTCAGGGTTTGTAATCGATGCATCGAGAAAACGAGAGAATCGTTACAACCCTAGGGTTTTGTCTTTGTCTAGTGATGAAGTCATTTAGCTTGAATGCCGTGTTTACATAACATTATCTTCTGTAACCACGGAAAACAGTACAGTATCCCATCATATCTTTAATGAATATTTATTATTTCTTGTTTTCTGTAGAAACATCTAAACATCTGAAGATTACATCTGTCAGTTTTAACCGGATCATTTCTCCTGAGGAGTAAAACAGACGTCTCCTCCAGACGGGGATCTCCTGAAGCTCCAGTCAAATCAGCCGAACACTCACTCCACACGTTTAACACGTTTAACACGTTCATGGAGCTGAAAACTCGACACACCCTCTCTTATGCTAAGATCTAGAAACCCCTCTTTTCCATATTTGCATAAATTGCAAGGAGCTTAAACATTGCAAACGAAGCCCAAAGTCATTGGAGATCACGCATTAATCACAAAACTTCCAACAGAATCAAATTCTGTTCATTTCTATCTAAATTCTATTAACATTTGCTATTCACATATTTATTCAGCAGCATTTCTAAGGTGATCAGTGGCGGTGTACTATCAGTAGCCGGGTTTCCATCCAAAGTTGCGAATTTAACTTATG
>NW_015764433.1:0-647 GCF_001515625.1 Sinocyclocheilus rhinocerous
ATTGTTTCTCTTCACAAGACTTGGATTAAACTGCGTGATTCATATGGATTTTTTTTATGATGCCTATTTGGATCTTCCACATTTTGGTTACCTGGAATTTCAATGAAGGAAAACCTCAGAAACCTCTGAGGTTTCATTAAAAATGTCTTATTCATATACGTTTTGAAGATTAACCAAAGTTTGAATAGTGAGAACTTGACAACAGATTTTCTTTTTTGGATGAACTATTCTTAATAGTTCAGAATGTCCAAATGTGTCTAAATACTTCTTTTGGGCCTCTTTTCGTGTATTTAAAAAAAAAATCCTTATTACAGTATATTCCTTCCACCACTATAGACTCTGCATGTCACATGGGAGAGTTTAATCTAAAGTGCTCTGGGTGAAACCAAACACAAATAAACACTTCTCAGTATCTGTCATTCCTGCCCAGATGGCCTTTGAGGAGGTTTAAGAGTTGACTGTAAAACAACTACAAGGTTACCCCCTGCCCCGTCACTTAAAGCTAACCTAGTAAAGTTCATCACACATCTGTTAAAGGGGTCTTGGAGGCTGATATAGGACCTCATTGGTGTGTTTGAACTACTCCCCTTACTGCTGTCCTGAAGTCTCTTGACTTTTGTCTTTGAGCTATAAATCTGGTGTTCTTA
>NW_015764434.1:0-647 GCF_001515625.1 Sinocyclocheilus rhinocerous
GGGGGGGGGGGGGTGTCATGCTTGTAAAAGTGTTGTGTACAAACTTTGTACACCGCTAAATATTGCATTTTTGATCATTACAAGTTTATCAAAATGTTTTTTTAATGCATACATAAAATAATTATCATCTAAATAAATCTAACAGATTTCTTTAATGCTTTAAAGCCATGAGATACCAAAGTGTGCTGTGATACAACATGGTTAAGGCTAAAGAAAACCAAGATGTTCTTCAGTGCATGTAATGAAAATGGTTTCTTTGTGAAGGGTGATATATTAGAGAGCAATATGCATGCTTGACCCTATAGTTCCCAACAGCTGCATACTGTATGACCTTACCTATGATGCTCTTACAGAAGCCTCAAGCTATCCAACTGCCACCACATGGCAAGGACAAGCACTGCATGGCTTATAACTGCTTTATACTGTATCCCTGTAAATTAGAACTCCATAATAACAGTTAAAACGTAGACAGTTAAATTAAACAATACAAATCAAATGTATAATAAACAGCTCACAAATTTGTTTCCAACATCATGCCTATATGTCAAGCATATCTGATGCAAAAAAGTAGTCCTTTAAAACTGTCTAAATGATTGCTCTACCAGATATAAATACACATCATTTAAAACTGGACACAAGATGACATA
>NW_015764435.1:0-647 GCF_001515625.1 Sinocyclocheilus rhinocerous
GAGAGAGAGAGAGAGAGAGAGAAAAGTAAAATAAATAAAAATTTAAATTAAATGATTGAAAACATTAAAAACTACATCGCGAAATCTCAAATCTGTGACAACACTTGAAAACATTTTTAAATTGTATTTTTTATATATTGATATATTTTATAAATATCACATATTTTGTGAATTTATGTAACAAAATGAATAAGTTGTCACTAATATAACCAAAACAAATAATAATTAAAACGAACATTAATACTAATATTAATAATACTAATAATATTAATATTAATAATACTTATAATAATACTAATATGTGTGTGTGTGTGAAATTTAAAATTGTATTCATTAAATAAATACATTTTGTCAATTTATATAATCAAATGACTAATAATTACTAATTAATTATTAAACAAATGATGAAATATTAAATACAAATATTAAATACATAGTTGTGCATAAAATTATATTATAAACACAGATGCATGATCCAACACATTAAGCTGTAGTGCTCAGTGAAACCCATGCTAGAAATAAAAAATAAATAAATAAATAAATTAATTAATGTGTGTTATATCACTTAATACAACCACAGCTACAAATGGTTAATTGATATACAGTATGTTTTGTGTGTTTAGTTAACTACACTTACTGAAAAAAAC
>NW_015764436.1:0-647 GCF_001515625.1 Sinocyclocheilus rhinocerous
TTACCTGTTTCCTCCCAGCGAGTCCTGCAGCAGGCGTGTGAGTTTGGAGTCTCTGTAAGGCACATGGCCTGCCTTCTTACTCTGATCTCCCAGTGCACTGATCACATTACCCAGAGCCAGCTGCCAAACACACAGAGAGAGAGAGAGAGACCCGGTCACACTCCATCGCATGCTGCTATCTGAGATTAAAAGCCTTTAAATGGGCTCTCTTACAAATGAGTAACTAGGCTCTAAAAACAATAGAGCTCTATTGGGCTCTGAGCTCTCTGAACAATGGCTCTTCTTGGCTCTCTTCCAGTCTTTAGCTCTTCTTCAGAACACTCTCACAATATAATTACCTTTCCTTTCCTTCATCTACTCGGACAACTTTACCCAGCATGACAGTGAGAGCGCATTAATGAATCTTGAAGGAGGCAGAACTAACGCAACACAAATTTCACACCTTAGTTAACATGGATAAACTTGACTCAGCTAAAAGAACAGACACAATTATGATAATGAAGTCTAGGACTATGAAAATCCCTGACGAAGCCAGTTTTGTGGTGTTGAGGTGTTGGCTTAGTGCTCATCGGAGAACTTTCTTAAGTGTTTATCTAGTGATGGTTAAAGGGACTGGTAACTTAAAAATGACAATTCAGTCATGATCT
>NW_015764437.1:0-646 GCF_001515625.1 Sinocyclocheilus rhinocerous
TTATTTTCATGTGTGTGTGTGTGTGTGTGAGAGAGAGAGAGAGAGAGAGTTTAATAATGTGTTTAATAATATGTTTTCTGTTTTGTAAGGCTTCAAACTAATAATTTTGAGTAATAAGGTTGTGTTTAAAATAATTCTCATCTGTCGCATTGTCCTGAGACCTGCTGGACTGTATTTTTATGCTCTATTTTTATTTGTGAGTAAAATGATTACTGAACAATCTTAAGATTCAGTGAAAAATATCCTATAAAATATTCCATTAAAATAAAGATGACCATGTCTGCAACTATTTATCTCAAACTTAGATGTAATATTTCACATTACATTTATAGACTAGAAAAAAAATTAAAGAGATATATCACACACAAATTTAAAATCTGTCATCATTTAATCACTCTCATGTTATTCCAACCCTGTAAAACTTCTGTAAAACACAAAATATTTTGATAGATATTTTTAAGAATGTTAGGAGCACTTGAACATGATTTGTGTGTTTCTTCTTCTTCTTTTAAATGCATTGTATTTTAAATGTCATCATTTTTTGTGTGATATGATTATGTGTTTACTTTTTAATTTAGGTTGCCTATTAAGAACTGACCAGTTACTATATGTGACCCTGGAGCACAAAAGCAGTCTTAAGTCGCTG
>NW_015764438.1:0-647 GCF_001515625.1 Sinocyclocheilus rhinocerous
GATTTACCGCTGATTACAGAACGGCTTTACTGACAAGATGCGCGTGAAATATCGCATGGAGGACATTTACCTGAAATGCAGGTACAATACAGCTCCGCTAAGAGATCCAACTCTGATTTCTGTGTCACTTTGTCAGGGTCAGGGCAAGGTGACTGGGGGTCAGGGGTCACTTTTGACCCCTGCCTGTGCACTGTTTTAGTTGGGGTACAGATGGCGGGGGCGGTTTTCAGTGGGGAGCTGGTCTGCTGAGCAAGTTTAGACCTAGAGAAGACAATAGGGCAATTAGAGACAGATAAACACAAGGATATCATTCAAACTAAATCTTACAGTCCCAACATACCTTTCTCTTCTAAGCAACTCTCTCTCTTCTTGCAGACTGAGAGGACTGCGAGCGGTCAGTTTGGCCCCAGCGCTCTCTGGTATGGTAGGGGGACTGGAAGGCAGGCTGAGCGGGGTGGATGTGAAGCAGCTCTTAGGTTTGGACTGGAGTTTGCCCGCTCTGCACTTACAGGAGTTGGGTTAATTCTCCGTGAATGTTTGGTTGCTCTGGAAAAGCAGGAGAAGGTTTTTGTAATATGTAATATGTCTGTTCTGTGCACTTAAATAACTGTCTGGTTTGGTTCAGCTACAAAATCAGACATCAGAAG
>NW_015764439.1:0-647 GCF_001515625.1 Sinocyclocheilus rhinocerous
CACACACACACACACACACACAATAATACATAGAGAGAGAAGCCAAGGGCTAAGTAAAAAGGCAGAACTGTGTAAATGTTACAATTATTAAGGCTTTTTCATTCCCTTGTCTGCCTTGATAATATACATCCAAGTATAGATCCACAGTGTGGCTCCAGAGCTTTCTGAAGGCTAATTGGTTTATGGGGCATGACCTTTGACCTTGCACTGTTGAAACGATGCTATAGAAATGCACTCAAAACAATAATCATTGGCAAATTCCTTGGAGCACTTATATGAATAGATACAACACATCTGAAGCACACGAATAGCACACTTACTATACATATGAAGCATGATTAGGCAGCATTCATGTTGTTTCATGGATGGTGAGATTGCAATCACTTGTGTCATTTTCGAGCTGAATTATCTGATGTTGCAGAAAGGGTGAGAGAGATGAGGAATTGTGGGTAATGATTAGTGAGTCAAGTGGTAGCTTTTTTTTCCTCTTTCAATGTCATCCTGTACCTTTGATTTCTATCATTTCTGTTGCAGTGCATTTTTGTGAGTTAAAAAGTGGCCTTTAAAGGTTTTCAATTTCTTCGCATTGCCAGAAAACACTCACATGCCGTCAATGCGTGCGCAGTCAGGTGACACGGGAAACAAAG
>NW_015764440.1:0-647 GCF_001515625.1 Sinocyclocheilus rhinocerous
GAAACTCATCAGGGGTCCCCAAGGGGGCAGTAACAGGCTCACTGACGGAAAAAAATGCTGACATTGGTATGGGCACCACTGAACACAAACACACTGCTCGCGCATCGGACCTAATAACAATATCAGTGCTGTAAAATCAAACAGGACGTTTGTGAAAGAGAGAGTTTTGTGTTATTTTCCAGTAAAAATATCAAAATATCCAAAAAAGGATTCTAAAAAAGCAAAGTTTAGATATGTCATTTTCTGTATTCCTATGAGATATTAAGACTTACTTTTAGATGTTGAATTTGGTTTATTTTTCTTACCTCAATGGCAAATAGCATTTTCTTTTTTAAATCCTAAATCAATTTAGTAAAGTTTACACTTAAAAAATGCAAATGGGATAAGAAAAATAAATTGATTCATGCTATGTTCACTGAAAATATGTATTTAAGACATTCTGAGACCAACAGCATGATTGTGAGCGTCAGAGACAATAGTGTTAAGTTACTTTGTCAATTCTTGCTTTGCAAAACTTGTCACCACCTACTGGCATAATGATGTAACCTGCAGAAAAAGTCACTTAAATGGATAGTTGGCATGTACAATAAAATAAAATAAAATAAAATAAAAAAACACTGAGACACTTCTCAAAATGTATCTGTACA
>NW_015764441.1:0-647 GCF_001515625.1 Sinocyclocheilus rhinocerous
TTGAGATGCACCTGTATACCTAGTTGATTATAGCTTTGCAACCTAAAAATGACCTAGTATACTGTATATGTGAGCTTTAAAGATAATAAAAGAATAATGTTACAAGAATAATAATTCTTGTATATCGTTAGTATGAAGACTCACTTACTCAAGTGTCCAGTGTGTTTCCACTGAACCATTACAAATGAGTGGAGATGTGGAATGTTGAGGGCAATGTACACATGGCTCCTTTCTCTTCACCCACATCCATTTTTAATGTGTTTTTCTAACCATGCTGTCAGTTGCAATATCTATGCTCGTAAAATGACACAAAAAGTGAAACTCAATGCAGTGTTCTTCGCTTCAGGCAATAAAAAACAGTTGAGCCAGACAGCAGAGGAAAAAAAAAACTGACCCTGATCTTTTAAGGTTTTTTCACTTGCAAGCGGGAATTTGTGGGCCAAACTGGCAGAATTTGCATGCCATTCCCACAAAACAAATGTAAATGAGGAACGCACAAACAGAGTCTATGTAGGACCTCAGAACTGTCTGTGCCAAGACCAGGACCCACTCAGTGGCTTCAACCTTTACATCCAGTGATATGATAGCCTAATTACTTGTCAAAATAACTTGAAATTTTTTGTTGATGTAATGTATATAGTTTATTC
>NW_015764442.1:0-634 GCF_001515625.1 Sinocyclocheilus rhinocerous
ATTGAGGAGTGTGTGTGTGTGTGTGTGTGTGTGTGTGTGTGTGCAGTTGTCTGACTGGTGTTTAATGAGAACGGAGAGCCAAGACTGAATCCCTCAAAATATATACCCTCAAGTCTGCTGAATAAGAAATTACAGAACATTTTCATTTTGACGTGAAGCCTCAGCAGAAGAGGGTAATACATGCAGAAATATTTCATTATTCAGGCCCTGTAGAAATTAGCTCATAAATTAGAAAGGAAAAATAATATAGTACACAGAACAGAGTCTGGATTGCGTTTCTGACCTTGAGAGATATTAAAGTCTGACCAGCCTACATGAAAATACCCATTTGTTTTTATTATATTTTTATTATGCATGTAAAAGTTCCCGTTCTGGAACATTCCTGTAGATTTGGAAGTCATATGATGTAGTTCAACAAAGTGGTCAGAATGACTAAAAACCAAATCATTCAATAGAAAACTTAACTTAATGCATGAATTTCTAAGGCCTCTAAATGATAAGCATGATCAGAATTTGTCTAAAAGACTTGCAGTTCACAATCTACTCCATGCCTTCTGTCGTTTGATTGATAGTTTAGACTTTTTTTAGCAAGTAAAAGGGCTTTTAGTATATTTGTACAAACGTCCACCTTCAG
>NW_015764443.1:0-647 GCF_001515625.1 Sinocyclocheilus rhinocerous
CATAGTTCAATTAGGACATTTAAGTATCTTTTATAAATGTGCCTTGGAAAGTAACATTAGCCTACTCGTGTGCATCTTGAGACAAAACAATGGCACTGACATTTTAAGATCTGTCGGTGCAAGTTTCTTCCAGTTAAAACAATCCCAAAGTATTATTAGAATAATATAAAACATTATTTGCATCTTGTCTAGTAAAATGTACTATTATAAGAGCATTTTTTATTTTATTTTCGAACATTTGACCTTTTATAAATAGAGACTGGGCAGAAGAAACAATGGGGAGTAATGCCTGCACAAAAATACCTTTGACAGTTACATTGTTTTTGTTGTTATTTTATTTTTATTTTTAGATGTATTTTATGTGCAGGAACCCTGTTATTGAAATGATATATAATATCTTTTTTTTCTTTTTAGAACACAAAATCTGTGAAAATGCTAATGGACAGGTGAGTCACTGCAGCGTTTTCATACATGAATCATTATCATAAGGTTCATTAGTCATCATTCCTGTTTTGTCATTGTGTTAAGTGTAACCATTAACTTGCATGGTTAATTTTTTGGACTCTAGGTCTCAGCCGTATGTGGGCAGCACATTGTCACCATACAAAGTGGGCAGCCTCAACTCCAAACTCTTTCTGTCTGAAATC
>NW_015764444.1:0-647 GCF_001515625.1 Sinocyclocheilus rhinocerous
CACTCATACACACACGTATACACACTCACTCACTCTCTCTCTCTCTCACACACACGTGTACACACACGCACACACTCACACACACACGCAATCTCACACTCTCAGAAGTGGGCTGGCGGCTCGTCTCGTCTCCCTCTTTTCCGCCGTCTGTGGTTCCGGGTGGGTTTCTCTGGGGTCGGGGAAGAAGAAATTGTCCATTTGTCCGAGCATCACTAGCAGCCCAGTGGAAAAAACAACCTATCAATCAATAAAAGGACGTGTTTCTCTTTCTCTCTGTGGTTTTATTAAGAGTTAAATGGAATGTTTTAAGTGTCATGTACATGTTCTTTGGATTCTTTTGAGAATATGGGAAGCAATGCAGATTCATACAAACACAAGCCGATCGTCTTTGCTACTTTGTGACGTTACACACATTTCCACGTTTGTTTTCTTGAATGTGACGATGTCTGCCGCGTTTCCCCTCACGAACACAAATGCAGACGATTCGAATCATTTCATGGAGTTTTCTTTATGCAAATTATAATATATTCGATTGTGAGGCATCTTGACTGAATAGATCAGGTTTGCAGTCCTGTCCCGTGGTGTTTAACATGCTGAAATAAAGAATCTTTAACACTCTTCATGCTGTCTGCGCTTCGTCTCTGATC
>NW_015764445.1:0-647 GCF_001515625.1 Sinocyclocheilus rhinocerous
TTATTCATCAGCTAAACTTAAGCAATTTGAGTCTGGTAGGTTTTGAAAATGCAAAACAAACATGCACATAGTGTGGAGAATAATTTAATAACTAAAAAAGTATTTTTCATTTGAAAGACTGGCCTTACACATTCTTGGTGAAATACTGCCACCCATTGGCAAGATTTTTAGATGCAATATAAATATTGTTACCGTCACTATTAGGGATGATTTTGTATTTTTATATTGAGCATATTATTAAAAAACTAAAGCAAAGTTAAAAATGTAGGTCAACTATTGGTAGTTAGAATTGACCAAAATGTGTGAAAACTACCAGTTAAAATACATTATATACTGTAATACATTAAACAATGTGTTGTTGTTCTACATATCACACAGTGTTTAAAACAGTATGACTTTATTTCACTACAGTCATGTCCATTCTTTGGAAAACAAATGAGTTCTTCCCTCAATCCCACATTGCACAGTGTTGTCTAGAAGCAGAGTTGGCAGAGTTCAGCTCCTGAACAAACAGTGGATAAATTAATGTCCCGAGAAAATAAAAAGATATCTGTTATGACATTTGTATATTTATTCCTTTAACTATTCCTATTCCTTTAACCTATATATATATATATATATATACAGGTGCATCTCAATAAATTTGA
>NW_015764446.1:0-647 GCF_001515625.1 Sinocyclocheilus rhinocerous
CAATGTATGATATGATACTTTTAAGTATATTCAGCTTTTTGTCATAACTAAGAGAGCTTACTGGACACATTGAGGTTTGGAGCTTGACGCGGAACTGAATAGAGTTGGGTTACAGTTCAGAAAACCAGCAAGGAAATGTTGCTCTTCATGTTATTTTAGTACAATGTTTTCATTGAAAGCCTCCCTTTGAAACACAGACAGAAGGACAGCGTTGAATGTTGCCAGTGAAACATGGTGAAGTACAGTAATCATCACTACAGCAAATGTATACCTGCTTTCAGGTTTTGAATGCATGCTCCTTAAGCTCTTTTGAATCTTCATTACCTGAAGGACTGCAGTTTTGCTGTTTGCAGGTTTAAAATGTTGTCAGTCTTACATCTGAAAGGAAAGAAATGCAGAATGAGTGTATTTCATTACCTTATCAGTTCTTTGACTCTTACATCTGTGGAAAATATGATGAGTGTGTAGTCTAGATTTAGAGATTGTTGATTTGGCATTTGGACAAGATCTACTTTAATGAAATTTGCCTTTTCTGACAAACATGTCAAGGAATTGTGTCAGACGCCTGAGATTTTCAGCCTACATATTCTTTATCGATTTCAGCCTTTGGCTTCTTTATTATTTTTTCAGTAACATTTATGAATAGA
>NW_015764447.1:0-647 GCF_001515625.1 Sinocyclocheilus rhinocerous
CTGATATATATATATATATATTTAATTTATTAACATATTATTTTATATAAACTATAAATGTTATCTTTTATTATAAAATGCATTAAAATAACATTCTAACATTTATTAACATTATTTTGCTAAATTAACATTGGTAATAATACCTTTAAAATACAAATGTAGTTTAATAATAATATAGCTTAATATCAAACTATATTATTAATGTCATAAAATAATATATTATTAAAACACACACATATATGCATTTATTAAAAATATAAAATTTATAAACTTCATTATTCAATTTAATTAAATTAATGCTGACATTAATATTTCTAATAATAATAATAAAAACAGCACTATTATTTTTATTTGCCATTTTATTTATTTATAACATTTTGATATATTGTTGTATTTGTATTGTGCAGAGACTTGCTTGAGTTTGGCTATTCTGAAATAGCATTAAGGGTGCTATTTTTAAACATTTTATTTAATAAAGGAAAAAAAGGATCTTGCGATCTAGTAATTCACGGAGTAGGATTGAGGGCAAAAATAGAGGAAGGTGTAACATCCGTTGAGTCTGGGCTATTTTTGGACAACTGAGTCACAGTCGCCGTACAAACTACAAGGTGACAATGTGTTTAGTGATTCAGAGGTGTTGGGTACAT
>NW_015764448.1:0-647 GCF_001515625.1 Sinocyclocheilus rhinocerous
TAAAATTCAATTCACTTAATTGACTAAACTTACTCATTACTCACAAGTTTCACACTTTATGGAAATAAAATGGGTTTCAAACTGCTCATTTACCTTAAATTTTGAGGGATGATGTGCATTTATTATAGTTTAGCAATAATAAAATAAAATTATTATGAATATTATTTATTTTAAAATATTTACCTTAAATGTTAAGGGATGATGTTTGGAAATTATAGCAAAAAAACAGAATATTGTACTTTAGCAATAATAAAATAATTATTAACGTGTTATTTATTAAAAAAAATAAAAAATTATTTTAGTTTTTTCAGGTGTTTAGCATTGAACCAGCAGTGGTATGAATATTCGCAAGGTTCCTAAATGACATTTAAATTACATATGCATACAAAAAAAAGAATAATAATCTAGACCTGAAGGTTAAGTGTACATTTGGTTCTTGGATTACAGCTCTTACCTATAAATAGGTAAGAAGTGAAGGCTGCCGTAATTATAGATTCTCTTGTAATTACCCCACTGTCCGCATCGCAGAGGTTTAGATGTTATATTTTATGCAAGACCGTTCCTATTAATATTTAGCAGCTAACTCTATCATTAATTACTTGAAAATCTTTGCCTTTCCATCTTTTTTAATGGCTCACAGAGAGAAA
>NW_015764449.1:0-647 GCF_001515625.1 Sinocyclocheilus rhinocerous
CCCTCTTCTCTCAGCTGTTGTGGGAACTGAAAGCCAGCTGGCTCTGCCTCTGAACGGCTGCCGATAGACACTTTTCCTTGAGCCAACTTGGAGAGAGACATACGCAGACATTTACATTCAGCACACTTGCACAAAACTGGGCGTGGGAGCTGTGAGGAGAAATGAATGTACGATGACCTTAAGCGTTCCTCCCAGAAGGCCGCAGAGAAATGCTAACCCACTGACATGATTACTCACTGGGCTGACTCACCCGCACATGCACGTTCACAACAAACACAAATCATCACAATCGAAAAAACATGTTCAAAATGTTCACATAAAAAAATATCACAGTATGAAGACAAATGTGGGCCAAACTGTTTATTTGAAAGACAAAGAAGTGTTCTTGCATCATGTAGAAAGCTTCTTGTTCCCTAGGCTGTGATTAGAAAATTAATTATGTGATTAGAAAAATGCTATCTTTGCTAAAAAGAATACAGAATGCTTTTGAGCCAATCACCTGAGCCATAAATTTCATAGTATGAATATATACACTATTATTCAAAAGTTTGGGGTAAGTATGATTTTTGAAGAAGTCTCTTACATTTACCAAGGCGGCATTTCTTTATTCAAAAATGCTAAGAAAACAGTAATAATGTGAAATATCA
>NW_015764450.1:0-647 GCF_001515625.1 Sinocyclocheilus rhinocerous
ATGTCACATCTCAACCTCCCTCTCATACTTTGTATGAGCTTCTAGTCCATCTTGTTCATGGTGCCTTCCTTTTTTTTTCGAAACGTCGAATAATGAATTTGATAACAAAGAGAAATGTGGCAGCCTTCGCCAGCCTGACTGAAGTGCTTAATTAGCTGATTACAACGAGCCAGGATTGGCCTCTCACCGCTCACATTCGGTCTGCGATTTCACATGACTGTCCCCTTGCCACATCCAACTGACTGTTCATAGCCCCCTGTGGTGGCCGCTTTCTCAGCCAAAATGTGAAATTACTGTGGCACATCCAGCCATTGAAATGAGCAGCCCCAGTCTGGATTAAACCAATCTGCACACAAGACAATAAACCCGTCACTTCTATGAGTGTGGTGGGATTGCTCTTAGTGCACTTCGAAATTACTCTTCAAATATGCTAAGGATAGGTCCGATTGGCCAGCTAGTTGACTAGCTTTTAAACCATGAACTGATGTTAAAGATCGAATCCTGAGCATCCAGCAATGGGTTTGGTTGAACATCATCATCACCATAATAATAAATGTATTATTATTATTATTATTATAATTGTTGTTGTTGTAGTTGTAACACTTTAGTATAGGGACCAGTTCTTACTATTAACTAGTTGCTTATTA
>NW_015764451.1:0-647 GCF_001515625.1 Sinocyclocheilus rhinocerous
AAGCTAATTCAAAATATTAATAAAAACTATAATAGCATATAAATATTTACATTTTCATATTATTTTACCTTTTACATTCAATTTTGTTGCTTACGTGTCATTTATATTTGTTGCTTTTTAAAATATTACTTTTTTTTGTATTTGCTTTTTTATCTAATATTTATATTTTATTTTTTCAGGTTTATTTCAATAAACACAATTTTTTTAATAGTTTAAGCTGACGATAATAACCCTGATTCCGTGAAACACAAAATAAGATATCATGCAGAATGTTCAAGCTGCTCTTTTCCATACAGTGAAAGTGGATGGTGATTTATAAACACCATAGCTCACAAAACGCCATAAAATTACAATCAATAAATGTAATATATGTGACTTTCGTGCTATATTTCAAGCGTTATAAAGCCATTTCATAATTTTTTGTGACTAACAAAGCACATTTAATTTGTTGTTGACTGATTATCCCATTTGCAGTCTCATTTTTGTCACGATTCGTCACAACATACGAAAACCAATGGCATTTGCTATCAGTGATGTCAAACCTGGTGCAATGTGTCCAAATGTGACATTTGTGAAATGAAAACAAGCACAAATTATGTTTGAGAACCTTAAAGGGTTAGTTCACCCAAAAATGAAAATTCTGTCAT
>NW_015764452.1:0-647 GCF_001515625.1 Sinocyclocheilus rhinocerous
GTATTGTATAAAGCGCTATATAAATAAAGGTGACTTGACTTGAGTATGAGATTTAAGACACTGCCTAGGAAACTACAGCAGAACAACAGAGAGCAAAGGTCACACCCTAAGACCATCCAGGAACTTCATCGCCATGGACACCATTCTTTAAAAAAATGTGACAGGCCATTGTTGCAAAGTGCTATAGCAGGCGATTCGAAACTCTCTGACAAAAGATAGTTGCCCGCTGTAGAAGCGAGCGTTCCCACCCCCTCTCAAAACCCACAACAATGTGTTGATATCTCTTGAACGAAAAATAAACTTCTAATTTGAGTCATTTTCTTATCGATTCCAGCACATCTAGACTCTACTGGGGGTTTCTGGGTAATTTGCAACCATGTTTCATGCAGCATTTCTTACCCCATAGAGACTCTCTAGTTGTTGCCCACTATCAAATGCCTCATGTCAAGAAAAATAACAAAGTGGGGGAGTGTTAGGAGCAGATTTCCTCATGGAAATTCGGATACTCATTAGAAAATGCCACTTTCCTTTCCTTGTAATCCAGCCTCAAACAAGGCAGCAATTCAGCGCAGAAGTGGTGTAATCTAGGGAACGCATGCAAAACCAGCTATAATTAGCTCTTTACTTTATCAAACACAACCCAATTC
>NW_015764453.1:0-647 GCF_001515625.1 Sinocyclocheilus rhinocerous
CGGCTTTCTGTCAACGCAAGTATCACATTGAGTTACATTTCGAGGCTTATTAACTCTTTTTAACATCAAGCATGACAAACACTTTATTTTCTCATTCATGCATGCTTTTTTAATCGCTCGAACACATCAATAATTTTAAGCAGTCCTGCACTGCATGGATATATTTTGTTGTCACAATAATCTGATCATCTGAACCAATGCTGACCTGTCTCAGCATTCTGACTACATTCAGTCTACTAACTTTTGACATTTGTAGACGTCATTCTTCAATTTAGCCAATCACATTCAAATCCATAAACCAGCTGTCTAAAAGACACCACTTTGGGTTCAGTCCATATAATACATCATATATCAGCAGATTCTGCCTTTCTCAGATCAGACACTAAAGAGGGTGACAACAGGTGCTGTCACCAAGAAATGGAAATTCAACAGTGTTTAACCACCTCAAAAAGGTCAACATTCATGAAGATAGAGCTTTCTTTCCAAAGACATCGCACCTAATTTCAACTTCAAGGGTTTTCATGCTCTTCTCTGACATTACATGCATGTATTAACCCAGTAAAACGTCACACAATGTTTGGTTTTATAAATCACTGCTGATAATGTTTTGTTCTCTTTGATTTTAAAGGAAAAATGCACCCAAAATT
>NW_015764454.1:0-647 GCF_001515625.1 Sinocyclocheilus rhinocerous
TATATATATATATTAAATACCACAGTCAGTGCGTGCCATAATATGCCAGACGTATAGATGCGAAAACCTGAGATACACAGAGCAAGTGAATCATAAAAACACAATAGGATTATTTTTGCAGGTTTAGAACCCGCCCATAGAAAGAGACTTGCAAACGTCATGGTTTTCTCGCCTCATGTTATTTTTCTAGACAAACTAACCCGATTACAGGCGATCTCGTTGAGGAATTTCGGCCATGTCTTGTGTGCGTAAGCTTCGCAAAAGGACGAAATCCCAGGAGTTAGTTTACCAAGAGCAGTGCAAGATCGTGGCACAAGAGAATGGGAAACGCATAGGTGGGTGTTGGATTTGTGTCGGGCGTTCGTGCATTAAATAGCCCTCCGTGGACTAAACTGCATGAGAGTTGTTTAGTCCCAGAAAGTTTCCACCAAAACTACAGATATAGTTTTTATCACTATTACTGTAAAGCCATAAAAATGGGGTCTCATTTAAACTGTAAAAAGTAAGAGAAGAGCTCGTTCTCACTGTAAATGTTGTAAACAATGTAAACATTTAAGTGACTGTGCAAGGTTAATAAAATAACATTTACCGCACATAAAGAATTTGAAATAGCATGCATTTTGTTTTATGGAACGTGCACGCTGATT
>NW_015764455.1:0-647 GCF_001515625.1 Sinocyclocheilus rhinocerous
GCGTGTGTGTGTAGTAATGAAATGTTTAAATACTAATTATTATAAATGAAAAAGTATTTTTTGTTTGTTTGTTTTGTATTAAGGTCGAGAATTACGTGGAAATATGCTTAATTATCATGAAAATAATATCAAAATGACATTTTGCCAGGTGACATGAGCCACAGTAAATGGCAGTGTCTATCAATGGGATCAATAGGAAACTACATAATCCTATAAGATACTATAATCAAATATCAGCAAGACAAATTTAGTTTTACTACGTGTGGTTTCACTCTTCTTTTTGTCTATTCCCACATGCTGGGATATAATAACTTCAATCAATCAATCCAGACCAGAAACTGTCACTATTCTGAGCGCGTCTGTATAGTTCATCTTATTCACGATATGATGCTTTATGCACTGCTGCAGTTTATATTCGCATTAACACTTCCCCCTCCCAAATATAAATTTTTAGGTAGCAAGAAAATGAATTCCTTGTCAAAAACAGAATGACATCTTATTTACCAGTGTGAGCGGGGCTTCAGCATGATGCCTCAAACTCTGTCTATAGACCCTCTCCTAACTTCTACCGCTCCTTTACTTTGACGCTCCTAAAGCATTCAAACTGACATGGTTATCATATGCCACTGTAGTGAGATTCGGCTAAA
>NW_015764456.1:0-647 GCF_001515625.1 Sinocyclocheilus rhinocerous
TATATTACTAAAAATAACTATTAGTTACTATTACTGACAACAATATTATCTGAACAATAAAAACAGCATTTAACACGTATACAGATATGCAGAAATTTCACTAAAATGACAATAAATTGCAGCACAAGAAAATCTGGGAACGTTTTTGAGTCATATTGGGTCTTGGAATAGTAAGGACCAAATGAACAGCAGTTCTGATAAAATGACAAACCATGGGGCCAACGAACATTATTTACTCTAGCACTATATTACTGTGGTTTAAAACAAGGATAAACAACTCAGTGCATCACTCACCATAGTTCTTTGGAGGTTACTTTTTTATTAGTATTTAAATATGGCCAATGAGACTTTACAAAAACATAACTTATCATGGACAGCTGATAACTTTCACATTATCTTAGACATCTGTGGTTTGGTTTTTAGTGCTATGCATTTCTGAGTAAAACTGACATCCGAGATCCGACACTGAACAGCTTTTACATCTTTATATGTGGTTCTGATTTTTAACAGTTTGTAAAATAGATGTTGCATCTCAGTGTTTTTTTTTTCTCAATTACACATTACATGATTTTTCATCATTAAATCATGTAGAAAAAAGTTTTCATGCACTCACTCTAACCATGCAGATGTGCATAAAGAAAGTAAAT
>NW_015764457.1:0-647 GCF_001515625.1 Sinocyclocheilus rhinocerous
AAAAAACCCACAAAAGATACAAAGAGAAATGCTTTAGTAAAGGGGTGTCAAATTCAGCTCCTGGAGGGCCACCTGGAGCGTTTTGCTCCAACCCTAATTAGACACACCTGAACCAGCTAATCGAGGTCTTCAGGATTACAAGAAACTGGTTGGTGCTAGACTCTGGACACTGGCCATTTAGTATTAGAGGGAGATGTTTAGATATCACATACCAGCGCTAACCGACTGATTTCTGCATTATTGTGAATTCTTTCATCATAAACTACAAACTGCAGATATGATGTAAGAGATTAATTTAGCCTCATAGACCGCTTCACTGGTTGTGATGGAAGTTTTTGCATAATTTGCGCTGGACTAACATCATAAACTGATATGTTTGTCTGTAGTCAGAATATGACATGCCATTTCTCCAAACCATAGACTGTTTTTATGTATTCTATTCTCTTAATTGACTGATTATAACAATATAAACAGCAATAATTAACAATAATTGTTGTCATAATATTGCAGCCCAATCAGTTCCTATTTTTTAAATGTAGAATATACCATTTTAAATATTTTGTTATTGGTAACAGTTTTGATCGATTTTAGTAATTGGCTAAATTTAAGTATTTGACATTAAAAATAACACGGATACAATTAATAAA
>NW_015764458.1:0-647 GCF_001515625.1 Sinocyclocheilus rhinocerous
TTATTTTTTTTTTTTTTTTTCAAATTTTACTTACACATCGTGGGCAATTTCATTGTCATTGTCACCTTTGGCTTTGCACAGCTTTAGAACACATATGCATGAACAATTAAGTCAAATAATTTATGTTTTATTGGTTTTTATTGTAAAATAAAGAAGACTTGGCTCATCCAAGATTCTCTTGTTAGATGCAAGGGTGTGTCTTCTGTACCTCTGGTTCGTCTGGAATGCCCTTTGAGGCGAATGGTGTCCCACAAGGCTCGATGACGGAACCGCTTCGGAACGAGGAGGGACGCGTTTGCATTTCAGGTGCTGAAGTGTATTTGGAAGTGTGCAGTCTCTCTTCCTCTCAAGGGCAAACCTTCTAGAAATACCCCATCAAATACACCTGGGTGGAACTGCCAGACGTTTCTTTGTCTCTTAACTGCCAAACTTCTACTGAGGTGCGACTTCTAGGCCAGTGCGTCTGAAATTAAACTAGCAGCGGTGTGTGTGCAGGCAGCGAGGAAAGTGTGTAGTATGTTACACCCGTCACAGACCCCCGCCTCCCCTCACTCCAGCGTGGGGTGGTAATTGATTCTCCTCATGCCATTAGTCTTTGAGACAGAGATGCACCAACAAGGGAGGGTGCTGTCACTTAGAGCCGAGAA
>NW_015764459.1:0-647 GCF_001515625.1 Sinocyclocheilus rhinocerous
ATCACAAAGTGCAAGTAAACAGTTTTATGATGCTTTGCCTGTAAACGACATTAGGCAATCACAACAGTGGTCATTTACTGACAAGCCTTAAAGGAGCTGCCCCAAAAAACATATTATTTTAGACAGAGGGTCAGAATAAAGTTAAAAATTATTATTTTTGTGAACATATAACTTGTAAGTGAACCTCAAGGTAATAATAAACTTAATAATAATAAAAATTAATGTTAAGACCCCTTTAAAGGGGTCATGAACTGCATTTTTTTTTTTTATTATGTTCTCTGAGGTACACTTAAAATGTTAGAAAGATTTTTTACATCAAAAACATCATAATTTAGAAGTAATAGCCTATTTTCTATCTTATTTTTGACCCTCTCTGCAGAACAGTCTGTTTTTATAGGTTGGGCGCATTCAAGACTGAGATGTAACACCCAATATGCAACAGTTTTGCATATTAAAATAATAGATGGACGCTGCTTTTGACATACTCTGAATACAACATGGGTCAATTGGATTAAAAATGTATACATACTCAGTATATATCAAATGATCTGAAACAAACAATGCAATAGTGGTAAAAACACGTTTACTTACACTTATGTGTAGTGACTAGGGCTGGGTATCGAGTTCGATACTTTTTAGGCACCGAC
>NW_015764460.1:0-647 GCF_001515625.1 Sinocyclocheilus rhinocerous
CTCCGTTCCCACGGCTCTCGGCCCCGCCCCCACTCGTCACAAGCACCTTTAAGTTATACGAGATTCAACTTGATTTTTTAAGTCAGTTTAATATAATTTGTTGAAACGACTTGTACAGCCAATTTGATTATAGGCTATTATATATTATATACTTAAAATTCAAGGCAGCAACTGAATGTCTGTTTTTTTTTAGTTGAAGTAGTTGGACAATTTTTACAGTGAAGCTTTGGATTTAAAAATTATACTTCATTATGTTGCCCCATTTTCAATTCTAAAAAATATAGGCAAGTATATAATTGGGAAATACAGAATATGAATGAAAAATTGCAAGATATGCTGTTCATATGAACTTTCTATTGTGGAAAAAAAAGAATGTATCAAAAAAAAGTATCAGTTTCCACAAAAATATTAATCAGCTCAAGTTTCTTGAGCACCAAATTAAAATCATGTGACACTGAAGACGGGAGTATCTGCTAAATTCAGCTTTGACATCACAGGAATAGATTATATATAAAAAAAAAAAAGTTTTTAAAAAGTTATTTTAAATTTAAAAATTGTTTTAAAAAATTCACAATATTGCTGTTCTTACTGCATTTTTGATCAAATAAATGCACTCTTGGTAAACATAAGGGACCTTTGAAATACTT
>NW_015764461.1:0-647 GCF_001515625.1 Sinocyclocheilus rhinocerous
GATAAAATCCAAGAAAATATTGAGATATTATTTTTTGTCAATATCACACACCCCTAGTTGATATGAATATATATGATGTATGTCTGTATGCAAATATTAAATGCAAATTGTTATAGGTAGCATTAGCAATTTACCAATTGATTGTTAATATCATCTAATGCTTTTATAAATAACGTTTACTAACAAGTAACATTACATACTAGGGTGTTGTTATTGTTAAATAAAACTATTAAAACGATGTATTTTTTATTGAAATAAAGCTGAAGTAAATAAAGCAGTAGATGGAAAAACTTAAACTTAAGAAAATTAGAAAAGTTGTCTTTGCAATAAACTGAAATAAAATACATTTAAGTTGAAGTACTAAAATGACAAAAAATATAGCTAAAATAAAATTAAGGTTAATATTAATATTAATAAGATACATAAGTATGCACATGAAACAATAAAATTACTAAAACTAGAACTAAAATGAAAATTGAAAATATAAAAAAAACGAGTTCAAAATATTAATAAATACTATAACAGTATATAAATGATATTAAAATAACACAAGTATATGTACTAATATTAAGGTAATTATTGGTTTAATTTATTATTAAAAACTACCTTAAAGGTGACATATCATGAAAATCTGACTTTTCCAGGTT
>NW_015764462.1:0-647 GCF_001515625.1 Sinocyclocheilus rhinocerous
ATTCAGATGATGTATAAATCTCAATTTCAAAAAATTGACCCTTATCACATATACTGTAGCGCTTCCCCATGTGACAACTAGCCCCGATCTCCCCTATATCAAAAGCTTCAGATTGCTTGCTTGTTCTGTCCTCGCCGTGTTTATCTTCCATGGCTTTCTTGTACCTTTCTGCGTGTGGTTTCACAATCTCGGTCCGCGCTGTCTCATTAGCGCTTCTCATCTACATTTATCCCTTCCTTGCCATTACTGTAGCCTAGCACGCTCTCCACTTCTCTATCAGCTGCATCTTTCTCTCTCCCTACCGCTTTATCCCCCGCTCTCACGGCTTCATCCACCTCCAGATACATTATGTAGATTAAACATTGCTCAGCTGTACAGTGGAGTGTCTATGACTGCAGCACTTTGTTTTCCTAAATAATTAACAAGGCCGGTGTGGATTTACTGTCTAATGTAATACTTCCACATCCTTCTGGGGGTGAGATGGGCATCTGGCTCTTCGCTCGAGCCTTGATGGGCCCCTAGAAGGCTCCAGTGTGAACTCGGAGCATTAAAATTTAAAGCGGCACATTAGGTATGAGGCCACAGCAGAGGCTTTTCAGTAAACAGAAGGAATTGGGTGGCATTAACCGCAGAAACGGAGGCTAGCC
>NW_015764463.1:0-643 GCF_001515625.1 Sinocyclocheilus rhinocerous
GTGTGTGTGTGTGTGTATTGACATATGTGTATGTGTACATATTGACATATCAAACCATTTACCACCTTTAGTAAGAATATATACAAAATCATTGTTGTTTCAGTATTGCAATAGTAACTCTGAAATCTTTTCACAGTTGTCTGCTAATACACCAGTTGTTGTTGTAAATAATGAGGAGAGAGGTGTTCATTTTGGAGGTTGCATGCACCTTTGACTCTAGTATGGAGGAAGCTTTTATGACTAAAGTCATTGAAAATCAACCACTCCTAAACACCATTTCAGAGATAGGTTATTGGGGCCAATAACTAGGTTTCATATTTGGCAGCTTAGGATTCACACACAGGCTGGTCGTAAGAGGGCTTCAACAACTTGGGATGCCCAGAAAGAGGGCTAAACGGCTAGCAAAGTACTGTGCTTTGTCTTTTATCATAGGCAGCTGCCAAATATGGTGGAGACGTTGTTATTTATACCCATAATAACTGAGTGATATGCTTAATATGTGAAGACCTGTTGTATGCCATTAGTCCATGATTTTGTACATGTATTTAACTGCATCTACAATATTTATGTCCCTGTAAATTATTTATTTTAAGTGGACTTAAATCAATTGTTAAAGTGTGTGTGTGTGTGTGTGTGTGTGTGT
>NW_015764464.1:0-648 GCF_001515625.1 Sinocyclocheilus rhinocerous
AAAAAAACTAAATACTAATATTTAAAATAAATAACCTAATAAAAATGACAAAAGCACAAATATTTTGTTAATATTTTTGCATTAAAGAACCATACCACAGCTGTCCCTCTGTTGTCGTCTTCTGTGATCGGGGTACCAGCCCCGGTGCCCTGCAGTAACCAAACGCTCGGGCTCGGACTCGGAGGCAGACCTGAGTCCGGACTGTCCAGCGGCCGATCAGCTTTGAAATTCATATCCAGCGGATCATCGTCACACACATTCCGCAAGTTCAGTCTTCCCACCATTGCTTTTAAAGTTGCTCAACACTTGCGGGGCAGTTCCACAAGCTCTACAAATAATGCAGTTAAATCGAATTATGCGCAAAATTGTCTTTCTCTGTTGTTTTTGCGGGGCAACCCGGGCTGACAGTGATCTAGGCGGTTCGCATAAAGTAAACCAGCTGTGATGCATTGAACGATCGTCGATAATCCGTTTCGTGGCGCTGGCTCACTGCTCCCGTTCCCCCCGAGACTTTGAAACTCAGATCTGAAGAAGCTGCAAATGTGTTTGTTGTAGCCAAGTTCAAATGGCTTTATAAAAATTCAGAGCAAAATGGAAACTTCCCTGACTTCGCTCTTGAGCGCATTCAGTCAGGGGGTCATCGCCGGG
>NW_015764465.1:0-648 GCF_001515625.1 Sinocyclocheilus rhinocerous
ACACAGTACACACATATATTTTGCAAACAAAAACCTTTATTTTGGATCGCGATTAATCGTTTGACAGCACAAAAAAACAATAAAATCTATACATATAAGGCATTTGAGAAGTAAAGGATGAAATGTTTCCAAGGCAGTTTTAATGTCACATTTACAGAAATGAGAAAAAAAAAATCTCAGAATATCTTCATTTATGTTCCAAAGTTTGAAATTACCTAAGAGTGAGCAAATCATGGCATAATTTCCTTTTTTGGGTGAAAATAAAACCCTAGGACATTAAAGTGGCCGAGAAAACACTCACATATGGAGAAATTAAGAGTAATCTAACATGCTGACAATACATAATAGTGTTGCTTTAATTAGCGACAAGGCAATAAATTAATGCAATTTTATAACAGTGCCTTATTAAACAAATCACTGTTTAATGTCAACAGCGAAAGACCTCTGACATAATGGATAGTTGTGCTTATTTCTTGCTGAGCTAATGATGCTGTACAGTGGGAGACATCAAGGGTGTGAATTGAACTTGTCAGCTGGTTTTAATTTGAAGCAGAGCTCAAGCAGCCTTTGAGAGGCCTGGCCTGACTCTCTCTCTCACTCTGCGCTTATGACACATCACTTCAGCTATGCAGAAAACAGCAGCTTTAA
>NW_015764466.1:0-648 GCF_001515625.1 Sinocyclocheilus rhinocerous
CACCTTTCAGAGGTAAAATTAACCACTTTGCAGAGTTTTCTTTACTTGGGCATGTTGGTTGAACCTCTCTAGGCAACAGACTGTGGCGTGAAACCACCACGGTTCATATATGGCTCTAATATGAATGCAGTTCGTTCCTGCAGATGAAGTCCGATGGGAAGGAGAGATTGCCTGAATGGCTGGTTCTTGCGATCGCTAACTTTGATGCGAGTCTGTGCCGTTGGGTTTTAATGATCGCAGTCTTTGTACTTCATTCTGTTGAAGTCAGTTGCAAAGGAAAAAAAAAAAAAAGAAAAGAAAATGGCACGTAAAAAAACCCTTTTTGGTAGCAAGAAGGTATTCCTGTGACAGAAAGCACTGAGTTCTTTGATGTTAATTCTAACTGCTGGTTTAGCTGTTACTGATCGCATCCCTGAAAGAAATGTCCTACTGGTAAACGCAAATATAAAACCAGAGATATAAAATCCGTCCTTCGTAGGTGCAATTGCTTGTGTCAGCATGACTGAAAGGGGGAGCTGAAAGTCCTTCTCTTCCCATATTTATTTTTATTATTTTTGCATCGAGTAATTTCCATTCAGGGGAGCTGTCCAGTCAACATCCCAAAACAAACCCCTGTGGTGGTACATTCTTGAGAAGACAGGGTTTTCT
>NW_015764467.1:0-648 GCF_001515625.1 Sinocyclocheilus rhinocerous
GCTTTTGAAATTCTAAATCGAAACAAATAGTAAACCGTTTTCAAACGACCAGCAATTTATCAATTCTGAAATGGTTTTGTTTCTCCTTTTTTGTGGTTCCGGCTACATAAAACCAAACAATTGTGCTCAGAATGAGTTCTGCAAAAACGGAGCATTTCACAGCAAACGCCAAATTTTTTAAAAAGTTTTCCATCTTGAGTAATCCTATTCCACTCTTTTGTGTGGCTGTTTTTGTTGTCCGTTCTCCAGAAACTATAGATCATTCTTCAGCGCTGGAGAGAAAGAAGAGCAATTTAACGTGATATTTTTTTTCAGCTTGTAGTTATTTTAAGATTTATGGAAGAATGTTAGCTGGCAACATCCTGTGAAATGAATGTACAAACGAAATATTTTATAAAACAGCTATTTCCATCAGTAAAACTTTATTTCAACGTCATAATACCTGCATTATGAAAGAAAGTACCCTTTCTATGTCTCACCAGAAATGGTTTAGGGTGCTAAGGTCCCTCCATGCTGAGAAGTGCTGGCGAAGGCCTCCTGGACGACTTTGCTCTCTTTGGGAGCAGGAGCCGCTCGAGGGCCGGAGTGAGACAAACGGGAGCCGTGCATGATATGAGCGTCCAGCATCTCCAGAAGCAGGTCATACAG
>NW_015764468.1:0-648 GCF_001515625.1 Sinocyclocheilus rhinocerous
GTTATCTCAGTGTGCGGCCACTGTAAGGCAGACGCTCATAAAATGGGAACTTGACCCAAGAGTTCAGTCATTCACAGCGCATGTCCTTTTTTTGCACACCGTTTTTATCTTCTACTAAGATAAAACTTGGCTTGCAGCTATATTCTTGAAATAAACCCTTCAACCTTTACTCCAGTCATTTATATTTGACAGTCAAGTGAGTGTGTGGCTGAGGCCTAATGTGGCTCTATGTTCTGCATTAAAGGAATATTATGGGTTTATTACCTTTTAAGTTAATTTGAGGCATGATGTTGATTTAAATCAAAAAATAATTTTGAAAGAAAATTTGCACTTATAATGGAAGTGAATGAGGCCAGTTTTTGGAGCATTTAAAAACAGAAATGTGAAGCTTATAATTAATTAATTAATTCTTTCGGAGGTGGAGGTTATGTTGAGGCACTTACAGTGGATGAATGGGGCCAGTTTTTGGAGCTTTTAAAATAGGAATGTCAAGTTTATAATTACATTAATAAGTTCTAAATCTGATTAAATCAAATTTTTTTCATTTGATCAAACTTTGGCAATTTAGCCGTAATGTTGTCATGCCAATAAAGTTGTAGATTTGGATATGACTTCATGCCAAAAAGGTTAGTAAGTGATTTCCTTTCC
>NW_015764469.1:0-648 GCF_001515625.1 Sinocyclocheilus rhinocerous
AGATTAAGACTCCTTAAGATCCTAGTGAAGATCTGAAAACAGAGACAGAATACAAACTGTATAACCAGCAATACTGAACCAGCTCTGGATTGAATGGCTTATTGTGTGTACAAAACAGCCAAATCATATAAACAAGAAACTTATTACTGAAAACAGAAGTTTTGGAGCAATGTCTCTATACGGTGGCAGTAATATCTGAATATCTCACCTTCGGTATATAAGGGTCCCAATCTATGTAACCAATGTTGTCATTTGCCAGTCGTGCAAAAAGGCTGACAAGATTCTGGAACAGACAAAATCAGGTTAATTCTAATGTAATGGATTACTGAAGTGAGTTAAAATTCGATAGTGAGGCAACTATACTTACCACTTCCCAGCTTGGAAGGTTCTGCACCGACACCCACAGGCTTATCAACTCATCAAACCAAAGTCTGCAGAAACACACAAAACAAAATACTTAATGGAACATGCACCACATAAAAGCTCTAGAAAAAAATATGATTCGCATCAGATGTGTGTGTCAGTTATGTAAAATACTGCATTTTCCAATGCAAGTTCATTTCTATGACAACAATTTTCCATTATCTAGTTATTCTAGTTTGTATGAATGACTTTCAAATTATATTTCATTTAAAAAAAATAACATAT
>NW_015764470.1:0-648 GCF_001515625.1 Sinocyclocheilus rhinocerous
AAAAAAAAAAAGCAGTCAGAGTTTATGGGAAACCCATGTTTAAAACAACAACAACAAAATTGACCCAAATAACAGAAAACATTCTCAGAACTTTGGCTAACATTCTGGCAAGGTTCTCTCGAAGTTATAAATAAACTTTTATTCAGTAATGTTAATAGCACATTTGTTAGTTATCTGATCTTTAATAATGCTCTCAAAATGTTAGCACAAATACATTATTTATACATTGTTCATGGAATGTTTTTCTTCGGAAACATTTTAGTTTTTTAAATGTTACTACTTATTCAGAACGTTCAGAGAACAAAATTAAGTAGTTCCGATAATGTTTGCAAACTGATCATGTTCCCTTCATTTTATAACCAAGAAAACATTAGAAAAAAACGAAATATTCTGAATGTTTAGAGACCTAGCATTTTCAGAACTGAATGAAAACATTAGATTAACATTCTTAGAATTTGTTTGCTGAGTAAAAGCTAAAATCCCAGTGCAGAGTGTAAACACTGGTTGAAATGCTCAGGTACAGGTACGTCCATGTTTGCCTTGCATATCTTTGTATAGCCTCGTGCTCCGAGCTATTGTTCTTTGACTCAGGTGTTTGCAGGCGCAGGGTCTGAAGTTCACTGTGTGATTGTGTCAGCCAGAGAGAGA
>NW_015764471.1:0-648 GCF_001515625.1 Sinocyclocheilus rhinocerous
AATGCAAACCAGTAAATTCAACAATGCACACTGCTACTAAAATCTGTTTTGTACCTTTTACATTTACTGACAACCTCTATAATAATGCAGGTGGTAAAAGAGAAAGCCACGTGAAGAATCAGAGTTCATCACAAGTAGCTCTTCCATTAACTGAAATATATGCTAATATACAGAAGGTGCACAGAGTCATTCACGCAAACACGAAACACCATCATGGTAACACGGAACACTTAAATAATGCAATAGACATTCATTAAACAACAGAAAATGTAACATAAATCCCTAATATACATAACTGATAACAAAAACTAATAAGAAACAGGTTTATTTAAACAAAATACTTTCCAATGTGGAGCGTCACACAGGGAATTCTGGGAATGAAAATGTACTGTAAATTATACATTGTTCTTTTTTACTTCTAAAAACTGTACAATTAACATTTTACTGTAAAATTGCATGAAATGTCAATGTTAAATCTTTTACAGTTTTTTCCTTTATATAGTACAGGAAGTTACTGTTAAAGGGATAGGCCTAGTTCACCCAAAAAGGAAAATTCTGTCATTAATTACTCAATTAATTACTAAGTTCGAAACCCGTAAGACCTAAATACCCAAGAGACATCTAGTGATCAGATTCTGAAAATGTATA
>NW_015764472.1:0-647 GCF_001515625.1 Sinocyclocheilus rhinocerous
GTATTAATTTTGTGTTCCCTGATGTGTTTTTTTTTTATACCACGGTTTCAGCTAAAAATCTTCTTCACTGTTCTACTGAAGAAACAACAGGTTTGGACACTCTTGTATTATTCAGACCTGTAGACGAAACAACTCTTACAAATCTTGAACATTGCACAACTTCAGTGTTAGATAAATATGGATTTTGCACGGCATATGAGGATGTATGGCATAGTTGACATCAAACCTGGCACATGCAGCCAAACACAAGTTGTGATGTTTTAATATGCAAATGCTTGAATGAAATTTGAGAGCTACACTATCTTAATGTATTGTGCGTTTTCATGGCATTTGTTTGTCCTTTTTGGAGCTTGACAGAGTCCCTGCTCACCATCAGCAGTGTACATTTTGCAGAATATCTTATTTTGTGCTCCACAGAAGACAGAAAATCATAGAGGTTTGGAACGACATGAGGGTGAGTAAATAAAGGGTTTTCAATTTTGGATAAACTGTCATAGAGTGTCACAAGGGATAGCTCACCTAAAAAATGAAAGTTTGGTCATCATTTACTCACCCTCAAGTTGTTCCAAACCTGTATGATCACAAAAGAAGATATTTTGAAGAATGATGGTCATTGTAACTAACATTCAACCAGTCCAAATCAGTAC
>NW_015764473.1:0-648 GCF_001515625.1 Sinocyclocheilus rhinocerous
GCTCAGCTAGAATATTTTAAACTCACGTGCGAAAGGGTTAACAGATTCATATAGTTTTGAGAGTAGTAGATGATAGTTAACTTAATCTTAGGAAATAGTTTACCAGTTTTAGGTTAAACTTATGATACACGGAGACAACTCTTGAGGGTCTAAATACAATGAATCGTCTTTTATTGTTAACTAATGTTTTAATTCTCTAACATTGTTCGTTTTAGTGATCCCATTTGATGTCAGCCTTACATATTTTTTTCTCAGGATTTTACCTATCACAAGCGTAGACTAAAGAGGTAAGTATGTTATTATTGTTGTTATTTTATTATTTATTTCCAATTATATTTACTTTGTTGGTATATAATTTGTCTCTAAGGTTATGCTACAGAGTATTTTAAGCATTTAATTAAAAATATATAGTATGACAAAATATTCAGATGCTTTTGGTAGAGGTCAACAGTAATCTTGTATATTAACAATAAACAATAACATCAATATGTTTATGAACACCTCAGAATGAACTGTAATAAGAAATAAAAAGAATATAGGAATGAAAAAAAAAGAAAAAAAGAAGCAGAGTGTCAGAGTAGCTTCTTTTTAGGTTTAGTTAGCTTTGTCCACTAAAATGAACCAAAAACCTGAGCACGCCTCTCTGAG
>NW_015764474.1:0-648 GCF_001515625.1 Sinocyclocheilus rhinocerous
TTTTTTAAATCTTTATCCCTAGTGAGCATCATACAGGCTTTACTGTGGCAGTGTCACACTAGCAGTTAGATTTCTGTTTATAAATGAAAGAGCCCTAACCTACCAGTGTTGCTAACGCTAATGCTACTGTTGAAAAGAAAAAAAAATCTCTCTGTTTATTTATATATTTGTTTCTAATCTTTTAGTCTTGTAGAGACTAAACTAAATATATTACAAACTAAGTTGTATTTTCTGCTAACTTTGCAAAATTTCTTAAACTTTTTGAGTAACAGTGATAATGGCATATATAAAACGTTGTCTGTTAATGGAATAAGCATGATAACCTTTATATTCATATTTGTAGTATTGTTAAATATATTGTACATGGTAATCACATGGTTACACATCTTTGGAGGTGTGTGTTCGTCAGTGGCATCTAAGCCCAGTCTCTGGAAGGTTGGTGTCACAAGATCACCTACCTCACCAGCCGAACCAACCGTCTACACCCGTTCACAATCACCTAGTTATTAATCACGGACACCTGCATCCACTTATCACACCATTCAAAAACACACGCACCTCAGTCACTCGTCAGCTGGTCTCAAGGTTGCAAGCTTGTCAGCACGGAGCCCTTGCCTACCTGTCTGCCTGTCGATCCGGGAATCCTCT
>NW_015764475.1:0-647 GCF_001515625.1 Sinocyclocheilus rhinocerous
AATTTTTCATTTTCATTTGGAATTTGGAATTTTCATTTTCATTATTTACATGACTTTCCCAGGTCAATAAATCACACTTTTGAATTTAGGCTTCCTCATATATCCAGTTTTTTTTAAAGACCTGGTTCTACAAAGAAAGCAAAAAAATAAAAATAATAAATCTAACAGCTGATAAAAATGTCACAATAATCCACACAACTGTAGTCCATCAAGTGAAGCAAAAAGCTATGTGTATGTAATAAACAAATCCACCATTAAGGTCTTTTAACTTCAAACCATCCAAACTATGAGTCAACCATCCATAATCCATAATAACGCTTCATCCAGTGAAAAGGTCCATCCCCTGTTGTCTTCTAACATCAAAATCCACCAACATATTTGTTTAGAACATTTTTGGTCTGTTTTCGCTTATACACAGTGATGTATCTGTGCATATTTCTCTCCGGATTCAGATGAGACAACTTTTTTTACTAAAGAAAGCAATATTATAGATAGAGGACTCAACGGTTTGAAGTAAAACATGTCTTGATTTATTATTATTTTTTTTTTATTACAATCACTTTTTGCTTCACAAGATGTTAACTGATGGACTGGAGTCGTGATGTGGATTACTGTTATGTTTTTATCAGCTGTTTGGACTCTCATTC
>NW_015764476.1:0-648 GCF_001515625.1 Sinocyclocheilus rhinocerous
AAATTAATGAGTGTGAATATGATATCTTCCACAGCTGATACTCAAACAACGTTATTAGTGACTGCCAAAAAATCATGCAAAATTAATGTTAATTTTTGTTAATTATTTATTTGTAGATTACAATTATATGAAAAATGCAAATAATCATGCTTTTCGACGCCATACATAAATTCCATAAGCTTTAATGTTGATGTTTTTTTTTCCTACTCTGCAGTCATTATGGGGGCTTTTCTTACCAAATATTGATATGTAATTAATTTGTGTAATTGATCATGACAACTCATAATTAATTTGACAAATACAAGGGTAGTTTGAATGTTTGTGCAAAGAAACAAAGCAAGTCGATTTTGTTTGTATAGCATTTTTAGAATACATTTTGTTTCTAAGCAGCTTTACAGAAAATCATGATGTTAGTAGTATCTTAATATCTTCAGGCTTTATAGTCACATTTAGCAGATATTGCTATTGCTTTATAAATGAGTGCACTGTATGTATGCAGATTAAGTTGGATGTACTGTATATCCAACTTGATATATAGATCTGTGAGATAATAGCTTAGATTTTGCAACAGTAGTAAAAATCACGTAGCCGAGATTTGCAATTGCTTTACTTGAATGTACTGTATGTATGCAGATAAAGTTGGATATA
>NW_015764477.1:0-647 GCF_001515625.1 Sinocyclocheilus rhinocerous
ATAAACATCTAATTTTCATTTTTGGGTGAACTATCCCTTTAAGACATCGCAAACAGCGGTCGAAACTGGGACCGCTTCTTCAAGATGATCTCAAATAGATGTCGTACTTTGAATTTAATGGTTTGGTTTAGATTCAAGTTCTTTAACGATTGCATTACCAATTCTTTAGTATTTTTATTGAAAAAGTCACATTGAAGTGAGTTGCTGTTTTTGTTACTCTTCTGAGAAAGATGTCATTCACCTCTTTGGCAATGTACCACACAGAGACATTTTGGTCAGATTTAATGTTCATCCAATCTCATTTTTGAGAATTACTCAAGTACTCAAAAGAGAATATAGGAAAATATAATTTAATTGATTTGTGTTTCCTGCAAGCTAAATTTCACATACATAAAAATCTGGCTCTAAATCTCTGTTTTCTTTATTCAAAGTCGATCTAGACAAGTATATGGAAACTATCCAAAGCTCTGCTAATCCTAAAGCATTCAAAACTGCATCTCTATATTCATCCTATGTGTCTCCTTAAGCGTAAATATATTATTGTTTTTTAACCTGTCAACACATCCCTTATGAGGAAAAAAACATTACATTACATTACTACTTTACTATAGTTAAACCATGGTAACCACAAATTGACAATTTTTTTT
>NW_015764478.1:0-648 GCF_001515625.1 Sinocyclocheilus rhinocerous
CAGCTGTCTCTGCCTACGCTGCTAGAGCTATGATGTCTCTGTGTGCGAAAGATGAGGCAATGTATTGTGTCAGCGTACATTTGTGTGTATTTGTGTGTCAGCCATCTGAGTTGAAGGAAGCCGGCAGATGTTGAAATAGGAAAAGTGTAATTCAGTCTGCAGATTGGCTTTTGTCGATTCTCAGGGGTGAATCTGATCTCAAATCTGATGAAACCCCTGAGCCCACTTACCATAACGCTTACGCTCTCAGATCACTCGTCACTAACACACACCCACACTCACACACTTAGAAGGTTCATCTCTAATACACTCACACACTCGCAGATCACTCATCACAACACACAGACTCAGATAGCTCACTGCTAATACACTAGGAGTGTAACGGTTCTCTTTAAAAAACCAAACCGTACCATTCTCCACCCACGGTTCATGTAAAAGAGAGTTCGGCTAATGTATGTTACTGACAAGGAAATCACTCACTGCTCTTGTTTGAATAGTTTTTGTAACTTCCATAAGGAATAATCTTCAATTTATACAGTCAAATAGGCAATGTTATTTTACATTTGATTACCAATTTCTGTACCTAAAAACTAATGTCAGACTTACATAAAAAACCTGAAAAGCACTGTTTATTTTATTTGTATCTTT
>NW_015764479.1:0-648 GCF_001515625.1 Sinocyclocheilus rhinocerous
CTTTCCAGCCAGGACCTGGCCGGAGCAAACAGAGACTCGAGGCTCACGGCAGTGGGATTGTGTTTCCAAACCATTCAGCACCTGGTCTTTAGCTGATTATGTCTTTCGTCTTCGTATAGATGCCAGCTGCTCTTCTCATTGCATGGTACCTCTGTCATTTAGTGTATAAACACAGACCTTGCTGAGGTGCTGCACATTATTGACCATATTCAAAAAGTGCACAAAGCAAGACCGCATTACTCTCTTCTTAGACAAACTTGGCAGCAGGTCAGGCTGTTTCTTGGTTATTAAATAACCGTCTGCCAACAAAGGACACAGGAGGACAACCTATCCCTGATAAGTAATGAATACCTGTTTTTGGTTCATTATTTAGAACAACAGCACACATGAGAGACTGATAGACATGAGAGTGTTCAGAGAGAACGTCTAGGAGGCTCAGCTGCACTAAGCTTTGGAGGGTTCTGCTTCAATGGTAAAAACAACTATAGCACAATGGTTCTATAAATAATCTGAGCATGTAGGCGTTTCCTTCACATTTATGGCTACTTGCACATTTCATCCAAAATAAAGTGGCTAAAATGTTTAAAAAGAAAATTAAAGGTAGTAATTAAAGGTCATGATTGTGTTGTGCAGCTCGAGTATTCAGCT
>NW_015764480.1:0-648 GCF_001515625.1 Sinocyclocheilus rhinocerous
TTACATTGTGAACCTCATATTGTATAACTAATCGTATTGTGTGATAAGCAGATCGTCCCAATCCTACAGAATATGAAATTGTGATGACTGTAACTCCTTACCCTCAAGGAAATTAAAATTTAGCATATCAATTGTGACTCATTCATCACTTAGCAAAATGCCACTAAAAACGGCAGTACATGCAAGTTGTAGTTGTGACAAATCTCTCTGTGGGCAAAAACAGATGCCACATGTGGAGACGTCTCAGCCCATCCTAATTAAGCAGCCTGCCTGACTTCCCAAAAAGAAATGTAACACTGGGCCAGGCTCTTATTACATAAACATAAATAACTCCCAAGTCATGGTAAATCAAACAGGCTTCTTAATTAGGGTCCATTTAGGGACAACTCATAAGTCAGTTAAACAAGAAAGCTGATGTTACCATGACGGACACGGGAGCCAATGGACCAGTACTTCTTTACAGCCCTTGGAAAGAGGGTAAAAGACAAACCAAAGTCATACTTTTATTTCTTAATTAAATATTTCATTTCATTCCTCCTCCCAGCCTCTAAAAATCAGTCCCCATATAATCACCAAAACATCAAGGTTTGGTTTAATATTTACAGAGCTCTAACAGCAAATTATTTAACACGTTAATTACTTTTTTTT
>NW_015764481.1:0-647 GCF_001515625.1 Sinocyclocheilus rhinocerous
AGAAAGGAAAATTTGAAATCGCATCATATGACCCCTTTAAATGATCCACTTTCTCTTCCCTTTTCTTTGACTCTCTCTACCCTTGGCTGAGTGTGGTTATTATCTTTCTCTGGAAACATTTGAATGCTTTGACCCTCACAAATGTTTTACAAGTGCAGATCACGGCTGAACACACCTCAGTACAGCCCAGCTCGAGTAGTTCTGACACCCTCAGCAGAAAGTGTTCAAACACCACTTGGACCGAGCCGTGAGGGAGAACTGTTCCAGAATGGAAGTGAGGCATGAAGGAGCCCTTTTCCAATTTTTCATCAGCGAGAAAATTACCCGTGCAGTTTTCAAGCTTACGTATTTCTCGCTACAGAGGAACTTGCTGTTACAGTTTGTTTTTGAAATGCTCTTGACTGCTGCCCAGTTTATCCTTCCACAGCAGCGTACGTGAAGCAAAAAGCGAATCCTTTCGAATTCCTCTCATCCCTTTGTAAGCGAGATTGCCTCCTTAACAAAAGTTCTCAGTGAAGCCCTACTCGGTCTCCTCACACCATTAAACAAACTTCATTCTGACTTCATTTCCCTGTGGGTGTTGCAATCTGCAGTGCTCCTCTTTGAGACCTAATTTCCCTTTAATTAAATTAGTAAGACTTCCAAAG
>NW_015764482.1:0-648 GCF_001515625.1 Sinocyclocheilus rhinocerous
AATATAATTTGTGCAGGAAAAATATTGTATTAAATTAGTTGTTATTGTAAAAACTAGTTGTCTGAGACTCAGACATCACTGTATATCATATAATGATTTTTTAAATTTCATATTTGATTTTAAATATATATTTTTACAACATATTTTAAGGAACACTTTCATTCAACGACTCTAAAAAAGTTGTGTGTATTAACCATCAAGTAAAAAGTAAAAATATGTCCTTATAGCTAGTACACATGTGAAGGCACACATCTTCAGATATAAATATCTCAAAAAATGCTAATGATAAATATTTATACTGGGGGTCACATCACAACCTGAACTAACCTTGTTATAGAAAGGTCAAAATATCTGATATTTCCTGGATGTTGGTTTGACCACGTGGCTTTGTTTCTTTTTTAATAAATTAATAAATAGGACAAAAAAAGTATTTGACCCAGTAGTCTCAAGCACGCATATCCCATTTTATGTCATAAAATGTTGGAAACAAACTATCTTTTGTGCTCTGTATGGAACAGTTGAGCTCAATCCGAGCATATCTCTGCTTCTCTGTCTTGAATTTAAACTTCAGTAGAATTCTGAGCGTTCTTGCTGCATGAATTAATTAACATCAAAGCCTGCAGTAACGACTGACAGTAATTAGCCACC
>NW_015764483.1:0-648 GCF_001515625.1 Sinocyclocheilus rhinocerous
AATTCAGTCTAATAATAACTTATCTATATGAGCCCCGCGGGGAAAGATAGTATATCATTACAGCCTGAAGAAACCTGGCAAACATGCAAATTACACGCACAATAAAGGTGCGCTGCTAACAATGAAAAGCTAGTGTAAAGTTCCATTCCGTCACATTCCAGCACAGTGCACTGCGAAGAACTTGAGAGAGAAATCATTGCAGTCCTTAGAGGAGCACAGGAGACAGATAACGATACCTCAGCACTTTGCCAACCGCCTGAAGGACCATTTTACAGCTTAATCCGTTTTTGGGGGATCTCTGCGCGAGCGCGCTGTCATCTCCGACCATGTTGTCAAACGCCTCTGAGCGTGATCATAGATTCTGATCAAGTGAACCCAGAGTTTGCTCTGCTGTGCTTCTCCTGCAGCTGAACTTCTGGCCAATCGCAGAACGGATGGGAGGGGCCAAGGCACAATATTTGGAATGTAGGAAACCTCATGCATGTGACTCTCACACACACTGGACGCAGAAAACCATGTGCTCCATCTGGGGACAGTAGAACTGGATTTCCCCCCAAAACACACTGGGGAACAAACAGATATGATTCCTGTATTTCTACTGGAATAATATAATGCATCTATACATATGCTTTTCCACTATATTCATCA
>NW_015764484.1:0-648 GCF_001515625.1 Sinocyclocheilus rhinocerous
AATGCCGTGAGGTTCGCTCACAGAGTCTGTTGTAATACTGTGAGATTTCGTTGTGTCCGATCCTGCAGCCCCATGTGCCTCCAGAACGAAGTGCCTCCATAATTTGGACCTGGTGGGTGGAGCCTATTTTGGGCTCAGGGCTCCGCCCTCTAGTTTGCTGGTTCGGCCCCAGCAGCCGGCAGCGATGCTCATGCTCCTCTGGGCACGTTCTGCCCGCTCGCGGTCACATTCCGATTGGCTCTGCGCACGTTCAGGACGTCCTATCTGCACGGGCGGCGTGGAGGATGTGGGTTGCGAGGAAATGGTGCGCAACAGGTGATTGCGCTTCCGCAGGAAATCGCTACTGCCGCCAAGCCCGAAACTGCCTTTCCGCAGGACCATGCGAGTGCTGCCGGTCTTAGCGGGTCTCGATCTCTGATTGTACTCCAGCTGGGACAGGTGAGACGCGTAGCCGTCGGCAATGAACTGTTGAGAGACAGCGACAGCTCAGTGAAAATGCACAAAAACTAAAAGGTTTAGATGAAAAACTGTGCGTAAGGATACCTGACACTGGTGTTGCATTTTCTTCGTTGGTCTCCCTACGATGTAGATCTGAGATGGCGACAGACCCAGTGACGTGTACACAGAGATGTCCTTAGTGGAGCCATA
>NW_015764485.1:0-648 GCF_001515625.1 Sinocyclocheilus rhinocerous
ATAAATGTATTTCAAATACATTTTAGTATATTTATTTTTCACTAGTGTATGCTATTGCTTAATTTGCATTGCTGAAAATGCAAGTTATTTTTGGCAGAACGTAAAGTAAGTCTCGAAGTAAGTTTATTGTTTTTTACCCTATTTGTGATTCTTTAAGCATAAACCTCCAACAAATGTTGGTAAATGTATGTGTAATTAATATATAAATAAATAAACAAGCATTATCTTGCGCTATTTTATGTTTTATTTAGTCAATTTTGATGTTATCGTGTTGCTATGCTAACCACACTACTGATTATTTTTCAGTATTAAAAATACAAGGTATTTTTTGACAGAATATAGAATATGTCTGAATGTAGAATATGCGGATTGTTTTTACTCTATTGGTAATTTATTAAGCATAAAACTCCAGTAAAATGTGCTATGTGTAAAACAATTTTTACACTAATTTAAAAACATAAATGTCACAAAATTATGTTGGATTTATTCTTCTTATTCTTCAAGAAAAAACTATTTGCCAACAGGGTAAGAAAAATAAAACTAAAAATATAGTATCTGAACACAAGTCGCTTATTATTAACAAACTTGTTAATAAAAAAGTTTTTCAAGTAATTGAACATGTTTTCCAGTAAGGAATATCAAAACATC
>NW_015764486.1:0-648 GCF_001515625.1 Sinocyclocheilus rhinocerous
CAATTTGAATAATGGGAAAACAGTGTGTTTGGAGTCAGGACAAAATTAGTAATAAGCAGGTGATGCTTTTTATTTTTTTTATTTTTTGGTCCAGAGTGTCTGTACCACACATGCAGCACAGCAGAAAAAAACAAGGAGCAAATCTGCGAACATGCTTTCCATCAATCACACACTCTGTCTTTGAAGATTTCCTGACTGGAAGTAATTGCAGTCCCAAAGAGAGGTGTCTGAATCTCTCTCCCTGACCTCCTGCTGTTAGGTGGAAGGAGGGGAGGTACAGTGGCTGAGCACTGACAGAGGCTGATAAGGGCAGATGAAAGGAATCAGAGGCTGAGATGGTGAGAGAGAACGAGAGAGGATGCAGGTAAGCCCCGCAGGCTGTGGTGGTCCACATCAGAGAGCGAGGTGCGCTTGGCTCATGCAGCCAGATTCAAAGTTGCATTACATGCCTGCACATGACTAAAGCTGAACTCAATGGGATTTAGAAAGGGCAGTAAAGTCTAGCGTGGCTGAATTTGCGGTGTCGGAGTGTGTGAGCGCTTGTGTGTGTGTGAGGTGAGAGGCAAACGTGGGTGCAGCGGCCTTCAGGTGAAAAAGAGACTGAGAGGGATGGAAAGATGTCAAAATGCGATTACGCCACTTTCATGT
>NW_015764487.1:0-648 GCF_001515625.1 Sinocyclocheilus rhinocerous
TGTTTGATTAGGGTTGGAGCTAACCTCTGAAGGAAAGTGGCCTCGGAGGGCCAAGTTTGCCCACACCTGGTCTATTATCAGAGTGTTGGGATTTACTGCACACATGGTTGATTGGAACATCATGTCTGTTCTGCGGCTGACTGTGTGTGTGTGCGTGTGTGTGTGTCTCTGGGGTGTCTGATAATGAATGACTGAATGTGTGAACACTGTCTTACTGTCTCAGTGGTCTGTGTGGCAATGTGTACGTGTGTTTCTTTGGGATATGTACAGCTGTCATGTTCCCTGCAGACTGTGGTCTGTGATCTACAGCTGAGCAACAGTGCCTGATACAATCTCCTGACCTTTGGCCTACCTCTCACATAGTGCACATATCACATCATTCGACGTCACATGGGAGAAACTCACCAGTGCAATTATAAAGCTATAAAACCTGATGAGTGAGTTTGGAATCTTTAATCTCACATACAAATATTACATTTCACTGTCAAATTGATAATAAATTAGCTGCAGTTTCAGTGTATAAATGTTCTGTTATTAGAATGATGGTATCATAACTGGCCTCAAGTTTGCCTTGAGCAGGTCTCTGATATTGTAGAGAACAAGCCCATACACAAAGTGTCATTTCTGTCTGACTGAAAAGAAATGAGA
>NW_015764488.1:0-648 GCF_001515625.1 Sinocyclocheilus rhinocerous
AGTGAAATGACTTTGCTATACAATATCGTCATGTGTATTGTTCTGCTGTAGACTTTTTTTGTAGCTGCACTTATTAACTGTATTGCTAACGTTTGGTCTGAAGATTAAAGCCTTTTAATTTTTCGAGATCTTTTCTAATGCTCACTTTGTTCCAGCACTTTATCCAGAGTACTTTGATTCATTCCATCCCAGCAAGAAAAGAGGAACTTCAGCCATTCTGTCCACATTATTCATCTTCTCCTGCAAATAGGCCCTGTTTACCAGTCATTATGAATATGCCACACCTCCCGAATTACAACCGTGCACCACAAACTCTCACGAATGGCGATGATAGCTACCGTACTGGATGAAATGTCAAGAAACGACATGCCCATTCAACAACAGGTTCCACCACAATGACCAAAGCACCCACCATGTTTTTCCTGAAAGTAGTCGGAAGAGACCGAGCACTTACCGTGCGGTGGATCCATATGGGTACTGCCCTGAGCATTCACATTGACCATGTTGTCTCTTCTGCTCCCCACCACTGCGTTTTACTGATTTTGTTCTATTAAGAGTGAAAGATGATGAAGAATTAACACATAAGTTTTGCACAGTCCTCTGTGTTTCTGGTGAAGGTGTTGTTGGCGCAAGGTAAGGCCGGTACTC
>NW_015764489.1:0-648 GCF_001515625.1 Sinocyclocheilus rhinocerous
ACCGAGAGAAATCCACATTCGAGGTACTGCACTCGTGCCACATTTGGTAAAGTTTGGGCATTATCTCTGCTTTAGAAAAACACGTTTCATGTATGTATCCGTAAAATATAATCAATAGTTTTAGCGCAAACAAGTTGTCAGATTGCAATATAATAGTTACTTTAACATATTTAATGTGTGCTGAAAAGTTCTTTGTTAATGTTCCCATATTTAAAGTTGCCCGAGTCATTGCATACTTTGCATGTGCTGCACATTTTTTGTACCATTTTGTTTATTAGTATATTTTTTTTAGAATTTAGAGCATAATAAAAAATTGTGATAAATGAGATCTGAATGTAGTCTTTAAATCCAAAAAGTAGTGCTTGAAAGTCCTGAAATATAATTTTAAACTATCTGTACAGACCCTGTAATTTTATTACTAATTTATCATGAAAATGAATGGGCAAGATAAATTTTAAAGCTAGGAAAAATAACTGACAGCTCTGTTCAAATGGAGTAAAGAACATCCCCAAACACACTATATACAAGGTACAGCTAAATGTGGCATTTATAATAACGGGTTTATGTAAATTTTGCTTCAAGTTTACTTAAATGTTGTTGATAATTTTCGGTTTAGGCCTGGCTTTCAATTGTACACTCAGAAAAAAA
>NW_015764490.1:0-648 GCF_001515625.1 Sinocyclocheilus rhinocerous
TTTCGGTTCAGAGGTTTTAATGGCAAATATCCCAAATGACTCTCAAAGGTGGTTTGAATTGTCCTAAATGACATCTGTTTGGAATCTGATGTGAAAGGGGTTCGGTTTGTTTCCTTCTGTTCTCAGAAGGCCTTTGATGTGCCTACCAATGCAATTGTCATTCCATAGGAATTTTCCCTTTTCTGTGCCAGCAGTGGAAACAACATACCATGTCCTGCGTCAGACTAAACTCACATGTAAATGGCTCATTCCACAGACATATCACACCTGTTTATGTCCTGTCAAAGAAAATGCAATGCTGTCAAAATACACCAGCGCTGTGATCTCCTGACACCATCAAGACGGGGTCATGCAGTACGAGACAGGGGAGATGAGACCAGATGGGAAATGGCAATAAAGAAAGCCTAAGATGTTTTTTTCCCCTTCATATTGCAGGCTACATTGCCACAGCGTGTTCTGCTATTGTGCATGGAAAGATATTGAACCGCCATAGTGGAAATCACATTAGACTTCTGAGGGCATTCGCTGTTATTACTTTGATATGGTTGTTGTCGCCGCAAGTGAGTAAAGCGAATGGATTCCAATAACATTCGACTCAATGTGCGGGCAGAGGCCGAACTGAATCAGGCTATACGGGGGCGGATAAAC
>NW_015764491.1:0-648 GCF_001515625.1 Sinocyclocheilus rhinocerous
ACAATACAAATAATCAATAAATAACACTTAAACAGGCCAAAAATGCTGCCAAACGC
Organism: Sinocyclocheilus rhinocerous; assembly: GCF_001515625.1. NCBI lineage: Eukaryota > Metazoa > Chordata > Actinopteri > Cypriniformes > Cyprinidae > Sinocyclocheilus > Sinocyclocheilus rhinocerous. The sequence continues at coordinate 57 of NW_015764491.1, forward strand.
AGCATGAGGTTGTGACTGGCCTGCTGGAATCATTTTTACATGACAGATTTCAGTGGAATACGATGAAGATTAGAAGAGAAGATGACACTGCACATGGCTAGGCCTGTCCAACCTGTGCAACTTCTTAATGCAAAAACAGGATCTCTGAAAAGCCTCGGGGTGATATCCAGCCTGACAAAATTGCTTTTCTTGCACATCAAGCAATTTTATCATATCAAGTGACCATGTTTCTTCTGAAGACTTGCATTAAACCGTTCGATTCATATGGAATTCCTTTATGATTTCTTTACGAACTTTTTGAAGCGCCAAAGTTTTGATTGTGTGAACTATAAATGGAATCTCTGAGGTTTTATTAAAATATCTTCATTTAAGATGGACGAAAGTCTAATGGCTTTGGAAAGACACGAGGGTGAGTAAATGAAAGCAGAATTTTCATTGTTTGGGTGAACTATCGCGCAAGCAAAAATGCGGTTCCAACATGGCACTTAAAATGGAAGTGAACCGAGCCAGCTAGTTAAAATAGAACTTGTAACTAATAAGAACAATTCCTTCAATTCCTCCGTTTTATTAAATAACTCCCTCTGCCTCTTAA
>NW_015764492.1:0-648 GCF_001515625.1 Sinocyclocheilus rhinocerous
TCTCCTGGTAAAGCAGCCGGTTGTTCCGGTTCACGGTGAACTGGTTCTTCTGGCCTGAGGGGGAGGTCACGGTTACGGTAATGGATCCTTCTGGATTGTAGATGGCAGCACTGTACTTAGCGAGGGCCTGGAGCGCTACTACAGTATCCTGTTCACAGAGAGAGGGAGCGACACCACTGTACAGTCAATAATGATAAAACGCATTATAAAGACCGAGAGGGGTCTAAAAAAGCTGCATAAATAACATTACCTGTGTAGAGGAGAAGCCTCCATATGCGTTCTGCTGATTGCTTAGCCAGTGCACTATGCCAGCAGAGTAGTTCAGTCCAAATCCAGGCAGTGTGGGTCCCGAGAGCAGCGCCAGCAACACGTAGGCACTCATCTCTACCTCCAGAGAGCCCGTCGGTTGCGCATTATTAGCCAGAGTCCAATATCGTCCGACACCTGAAATAACCAGTGCAAGAAAACTTGAACATTGAAGGATGGTGATTGTGTTTTTTATTAAAAGCAGCAGGATGATCTAGATCAGGGGTTTTCAAACTGGGGTCCAGGGAAATTGGTACAAGGGGTTCAATCTCAGAAAAAAAGGTACAAAAGCGGTCACCGGTACCTTTTCAAAAGGCACACCTTTGTACCTAAAGAGTCCAT
>NW_015764493.1:0-647 GCF_001515625.1 Sinocyclocheilus rhinocerous
ACTACAATTTGCTTAAATAATTGATTAATTTTCTAAATATGAAAAATTGGAATATAGAAATATGAAATCATTGAAAAAAATAGAATGATACTTTTTAATATGAATCTCCAATAGCCAGTAGGTGGCGGCAAGTCATTTATTCATTTATTATTATTTATATAAGTGAGTAGCTGAGTCTTTTATTCAATCGATTCTTTCAAAACGACTGATTCATTCAAGAACGAAGTAATTTTATTTGTATAAATTGGATCAGTTAAAAATGCAAATTCATTCAGTAAGGAAACAACACTGTGTGTTGCTGCTGAGACGCACAACATGGCTTTTTTCTTTAGCGAAATAGAGCAAAAAAAGACAATATTGTCTTCACAATTTAAGCCACTTAATATTAACGTCTTGTTTATTAAATTGTTGCGCTGACATGAAGTCTGCCACAGACCATGCTAACCAAACCGTTCATATAATCTTTCTACATGCGTGTGTGTGTGTCCTATAGGAAGACTGCATATAATTGCGCATGAAAACTCAGTGATGATGCTTACAGTGCGTAGTAATAAAACATTCGGGGGTTCAGTCCCCTTAGCCCAGCCTTAGCGCCAGCCCTGTGTAACACTGCAGACTGGAGTAATGATGCTGAAAATTCAGCTTTG
>NW_015764494.1:0-648 GCF_001515625.1 Sinocyclocheilus rhinocerous
GGTGGAATTACTCTTCTAATGCACTTTGGTGAATTAAACGACAGGGTGGGCCACTTCAGCCCTCAACATCTTTGTTTTAGCTCTCCACAAGATTGCGAAAGTGCAAATTGCCATTAGAGCGAGTACAGATACTTCCTTTTTGGTTTGATATTTTATATAACCTTCGCTGCTTTTAGTCTTTATTTGGACCTGTCTGTATAGTTGTCACAATATCAAATGTCAGTAGTAGATCCCAGTACATTATAATTAAAATCTTAAAATGTAATAATTTAAATAGTTCATAATGTCTGTGTATAAATATATTAAATATTTAAGAAAACCAGACGTTTTGTGCACAGTAATTATAATTTTATAATATTTCTATATTATTAATATTGAATATATTAAACTTTATTTAAATTTAAATACAAATTTAAATATAATTGTCCATATTTACACAGCCTTCAAGGATTGAATATGAATCATTTATTTGTGTATTGCATTTATTGTGTAATATAATAGTTATCAATATTTTTTTGTGATGTCAGTTTGATATTGCTTTTAAGTGCTTTAATGCGGCACAAAAAAATTATATTACAATAAAAAAAGCAATTAACTTGGTACTGAAATACCAGTCCTTTTAACTTTCTTAGTGCCACTTTGATTTTA
>NW_015764495.1:0-648 GCF_001515625.1 Sinocyclocheilus rhinocerous
CAGCCTTGGTGAGCATACTGTAAGAGACTTCTTTTAAAAATCTGACCCACCCCAAACTTTTGAATGGCAGTCAATGTTGAGATTTTGTTTTGTTACATAAATATCATATTTCATTTACTGTCCATGTATTTTATGTAAAAATATTTACGTCATTACCAATTATGTAACAATAATCATTTGTTCTGTCAGCACCTTGATTATAAAACTCCCTCTACAAATCATTTCTGTTCTTCTCACTCAGCCAGATTCCTTTGTATCTGGGTCAGTATTCATACATAAACAAAAGCCTGTCTGTTATTATTTTTTCCTTCTTTTCAAGACTAAATGTTTCCCAGGGCCAGGGGTTCTAATATACCTGGATAAAGATATTCCCGTTCATCTCAATGGGAGTAACTCCACTGTAAATGCAACACTGTAAATGCTGCCATATTTGCTTCACAGACAGTTTTTGAAAATGATTTTTAGCCAGTCGTCTGAGCCATAAATGCTTTGTGATTGATCACTCTTGCAGCAAACAGGCAAATATGTTGCAAATGTGTCTGCAAAAATGCTTTTTGCTCACATAATGGTGTTGGTACATTAGCTGACTACTAAAGCTAACCAAACTTTTTTTTTTTACTCAGATTTCAGTAGTAAAGGAAGAGCGTC
>NW_015764496.1:0-648 GCF_001515625.1 Sinocyclocheilus rhinocerous
TATAAAGCTGTCTTTCTGCCCATTTTTTTTCAATGTTTTCACATGCAGCAGCGTTACTGAAGCAGTGTTCAGCTGAAACTCATCTAAAATGTGTTATGTAAGTTAAATTTTGGGATAAAATCAGTTAAATATTTACTTACACTTATATTCTATGTGACTGTATAATGTTTTTGAACATGTTTTTAGAAAACGCTTCCCTCCCAAAGACAGGGCTTTCTGTGTTTTCACTGTTATACGCTTGGGGGCGCTATTACATTACTTCTGAATGAGACCAGAATCTCCCGATCAAAAACACAGGCGAGGAAGACACACAAACAAGCGATCTAATATGTAAGCATATGCATATGAAAAATAATACGATTATCAATAATAAACAGCATATAAATCAAAACTGCCTAATGTTAATGAAATGTCAATCCAGGAAGTGCTAAAGGACGTGCAAGATTTGGGGGTGCTGATGGAAGCGATCTACTGCATCTATGCTTTGATCAATGCATTGAATATAATCCAGATGTACTCTTTGATAAAAACACGATTTTCTTTTTGCTCAAAATATTCTGGGGGCCACGAAAATTTAGCAAACATATTCAAAAAACACTGCAAGTGGCTGGCAACTTTTTTCAAAAATGCTGGTGGGGAAAGAGTTAA
>NW_015764497.1:0-648 GCF_001515625.1 Sinocyclocheilus rhinocerous
ATCTATTTAATATTCTGAGAACAAAATGCTGGCACTGTAGTTGTCGTGTTCAGTCTTAGGAAACCACAGGTGTCAAAACCCTTGTTTTTTCCCTCTTTTATTTAATCTACTAATTTGTATATACTCAATTATCTCCAAAAAGCAGGTGCGCACTCCCTGCTTAGCCGAAACACATATGTTTAGCTTGAAAAATTTACTTTTAATTTAAAAACATAGCTTAAAGGAACCATTCACCAAAAAATGAAAACTCTGTTACAGTATTTTTTAATCGCCGTCATGTCTGTCTAACCACATGCTGTTATTTTTTTTCTTGGGAACCCAGAAGGAGGATCTTGTTCATGCAACACCAGTTCAATGTGATCGTGTCATTTAAACTAAAAAAAAAAAATTGAGAACACAAATGGTTGAAGTTTAATTTAGTCTATTCCTCACACAAAGCTATGGGCAACATTGATATTAATATGAAATGTTGCTTTAGCATCAAATCAGCATATTAAAATGATTTCTAAAGAATCATGTGACACTCAAAAGTGAAGTAATGTCAACTGAAAATTTAGATTTGATATCATAAATTGCATTTTAAAAAACAACGGTTCTTTTAACTTGTAATATTTCACAATATTACTGTTTTTACTGTATTTTTGATCA
>NW_015764498.1:0-648 GCF_001515625.1 Sinocyclocheilus rhinocerous
AATTATAATAATATTTCACAATATTACTGATTTTACTGTATTTTTAATCAAACAAATATAGCCTTGCTGAGCAGAAGAGACTTCTTTCAAAAACATTAAAAAAAATACTGACTCCAAACTTTTGAATGGTAGTGTACACATTTTTAATGTTAACAGAAAATTGTGTTGCACGTTATTAAAAACAATGATTTCACACACTATTAAGGGGAAAGTGGTTTCACATTTTGTTATTTTCATTTTTTAACCATTTATTTATTATTTATTATTATATACTATTTTTTAATTACATTAAACATCATTGGTGTCTTTTGACCAAACAATGATGTCAAATCTGATGACATTTCAAAACCCATCACATGGAAAGTAAAATTGCTAGAATTTTCATTTTTGGGTGAATTATTCATTTAAGGTCTCATTAAACAGCCTATTTATGTAAAGATTTTATTTTCATCTTTTTACCCTTTCTTCAAATAAGATTTTGCCTTTACTCAGATAGGATTCAGAATGGGACAAGGAGTGTGTCAATGGAAATGGGGCGAATGTGTGTGTTTGAACTGTGATGCACATAGAGAAATGCATGTGAAATTTAGATGTGAATTAAGAAAAACTGGAGTGTGACTGAAGGGTTGAATATGGATGAGCAGATAA
>NW_015764499.1:0-648 GCF_001515625.1 Sinocyclocheilus rhinocerous
ATTTGTAATAATGAAGTTGCAATCTAGTACATTCAAAATATATTATTGAATAACACATTACAGTTAAAATCATATTCAGATACTTCACATGTGCTTTAGTATGTTGGTCAACACATCAAAAATAAACATACTTCTTTAAAGCATGACAAATGATCAAAACGGAATGATTTAATTTGTACTTTCAAGTAAAACTTTTGATTTGACATTACAAAATGCACTTTTTAAAAGTGTACTTAAGTATATTAAGAAACAACTCTTACGTGTTTTACTGTGTTAGTCAACACAAAATAAGTGTGCTTCTTTACAGCATGACTAAAGATTATTAAAACATAACGATTTAAAATGTACTTTAAAGTAGGACTTTTAATAGTTCTACTTTCACATAACATAGTTATGAAAGTGTCTCTCTTTAAAGTGATCTTATTTCATTAATATTATATAATTTGCAAGTAAAGTTTTTAAAAATATATATTCTTTTAAGATTTGAAGTTCACAACAAGTGCACATTCAATACAATACAGTGCATTTCTTTTTCACAAAGGTAGCTTTTGAAAACACTATAAATAAATGATAATTTATGATTTTGTCTTGTCATAAATGAATGTACCTGTTTGTGGATCATAGTGTCTTCCATCATTTAACAGAACA
>NW_015764500.1:0-648 GCF_001515625.1 Sinocyclocheilus rhinocerous
ATGAGGACAGGAACAACCAAATAAGGACACAGGGGCGTTACAGTGTGTTTGAGGTCAGTTTTTTACACAGATGTCATTTCATGATAAACTAATTGCCAATTTACAGAGTGGATGAATGAAGGAGAAGTGATATAGATTATTTACTTAGATATTCTTGAAAATACTTCAGATTTGTTCATACTTTCTGACCCACACAATATGAAGTTACAGTACGGTGTAGATTTCTTTAGAGTTTCTACACTTTTTTGCAGTAGCACTATTTACACGTCTCTAAACTTTACTGTTGCTAAATGTGTCTTTTGTACAGTTTTTGACACTTCAATCACATTTATCAATAAGGCTCAGTTGAACTCTGACCACAAACAGAAGATATAATAAACAAGCAGCAGTCAGCCATCATAACAGTCATCGTATAGTGAGAGTGAAACCGATACTGACACACTGTGATCCAAGTCACGAAACAGCCACATGTCCAAAGAAACAACTAGTAATACGCTTCTGTCGGCGCTCCAGTCCTCGTGTGCCGTCATCATCTTCATCATCATCACCTCAAACCACCAGCCAGTGATGAAGCTGTGAGAAACACGTCACATTCACACAGCGCTCTTCACAACACATAAGAAATCAGATGAAACCGCTGTCTGCTGG
>NW_015764501.1:0-648 GCF_001515625.1 Sinocyclocheilus rhinocerous
ATTTTAAATAAAGGGCATATGATTATCAATTGCAACACTGATAGATGTCACCCAACTGAGAGGTCAGAAGAGGTCTGCATTTGTTTACCATGAAGGCTCTATTCTCAGCATTCTCCAACTGTCAGAGGACATTCTGGATAACCCAGCATGAGTTGAGCCCCTGCCAGTGACAGCTTGAGGACAAGTCCCCCTTTTGACCGCCATGCAATATCAAAAAAGTTTTATTTGTCCTCTCTTGCTTTTACCCTGGCCTGTTATGTGTTTTAGAGGTTGTTTTAGCACATGAACATGCAGAAAATGGACTGAAAATAATGGTTTAATCTCTTTTTAATCTAAAACGCTAACAACTTTTTTTCCATTAAAAACTATAATCATGGATATGGATAATGAATAATGGATATGGATGAGAGGTATAACATGGACTGAATCTTATTCTTTAATGACCCAATGGTTTAACAATTGCAGTTTTCTTTAGATACAATTTAATTGGACAAAAATCTTGAAATGTTGAGGTAAAAGAGTATATCTTCACTCTTAAAAATAAAGGGTGTTTTCATAGTTATACAATCTTAAAGGGGTCATCGGATGCCCATTTTCCACAACTTGATATAATTCTTTAGGGTCTTAATGAAAAGTCTGTAACATAGT
>NW_015764502.1:0-648 GCF_001515625.1 Sinocyclocheilus rhinocerous
AATATTTCACAATTTTACTGTATTTTTGATCAAATAAATGCTGCCCTGTTTAGCATAAAATACTATTTTTAATAATTCTGTGTTGGAAAACATGAATTTAGAAAAGCTATTTATTCATGATGGTTTTGGAGAATTTACAATATATTTGGAGATTTTACAATATATTCACATAGAAAACAGTGATTTTAAATTGTAATTAAATCTCACAATATTACAGTTTTTACTGTATTTTTGAACAAATACATACATCCTTGGTGACTACTTACAGACACCAACCATTTGAACAATAGTATAAATATATATTTGTCAGACAAGATATTGTTTTGCCTTCACTTACAACAAATTTTGGTCATTTAAATAAATCTAGAATTTAATTTTTTTCTCGGGAGAAAAAAAAATGTGAGTAGTGCTTGGCCTGAGTTGTGTGACCAATATTGCCTTTGCAAACACTGACCATTATAAAAGTAAGTGACCATAAACATGACTATTCCCCTAATATTTTATTTTATCAAATATTAATACAGATTTAGCCATTATTAATTCAAAATGAATAATGTAATTCAAACACACTGGAGTTCAAGGATGACAAATGTACACTGTACCTTCACGTACGTCCTCATGAAACGCAACAAGCTCGCATCAACGAGA
>NW_015764503.1:0-648 GCF_001515625.1 Sinocyclocheilus rhinocerous
AGCTGAGTTTTAACAAGCATATCTTCGTTTTGATCTCAGTAAATGCACAATCACCCCAGCATGCATGAGTCTGTACAGCAGAGATGGTGTGGTCACCGAAATCTGCAGCTAAAATACACGTGTGAAGAATGAATATCAAATAATTGTGACTGTCTTGTCAGGATGTGGTCAGGAGTTTTGCTGCTTTTTGAGAAGAAATGAACTGCTTCCCTTTTTCGGTTCAGCGGTTTCATGAGGAGTGTTTATGGTCGTCTAAAAGAACAGATGTGAAATTCGCACGTCATGAAATGTATACTGACAGATTGCAGAGAACTTCTGAATCTCTCTGTCTATCTTTTTGTCTCTGTAGTGTCTAGAGGAGTTGAATTTAAGCATGAATCCTCTGGGTGATGGCTGGACACAGGCATTAGCGAGTCTTCTGTCCGCCTGTCCCATGCTCTCCACTCTGTCCCTCCAAGCCTGCGGCCTCTCTGCACGATTCCTCCAGCAACACCGTCTGCTCTTAGCCAACGCCTTGGCCAGTAAGTGCACCATCAGACACGTCTGATCTGAAGTGGTTAGACCTCTTTGACAACCACATTAAATCACCGCGTTTCAGCTCTATGTCTATTAGGGTTGGGCGATGTCTACAAAATTGGCATCGGACGA
>NW_015764504.1:0-648 GCF_001515625.1 Sinocyclocheilus rhinocerous
CCTGTTTGGAGACAGTATTAACATCATAAACTGAAAGCAATCTTTACGTGACTTACTATTCAAATATTTTAAAATTGATCATCCGAGTCTAATATAATCCAGCGGGCCGTACTAAAAGACACTGCGGGCCCACAGCACTGTTCTCCCTTCATCATTTGGGATAGGTTTTTGATGTGTGGTTTGATTTCTCTGCACAGAATTCTGTATGTTTGGCCATAGTTTTGTCCTATTCATCTTAGAATGCTGTTTCATCCATGTGGCCTTTAGGTTTAAAAAACTTGAGATGGGTTGCAATGAAAACAGTTGTTTCCTGTGTGGTAACATCGCACAGCTCTTGCTAAGTCGCTGTGTTATTTTGGATGCTGAGATGTTATCATGTCGTCAGTTCATAGCTGGAGCCCTGAAGATCCTTTGTTATTTGTTTGAGGGCTTTGTAGCATGTCCAGTTTTCATAAATGTAGACTATGACTATAGTTGTGGACTAATGATTGCTTTAGATATCCTGGTGTATCCTTATCTGGTTTTGTGCACTTCAGCAAGCTTTTTGAGCTTGCCAGACCTACATCTGAAATGACTGCAACTTCTAACAGCATCATTTCTTTAGTTTAAAGGGGTCATATGATGTTGCTAAAAAGAACATTTATTTTG
>NW_015764505.1:0-648 GCF_001515625.1 Sinocyclocheilus rhinocerous
GAGTTTCAAACTGAGGTAAGTTAATGCTGAATCTTAATTAACTTATTCGGTTTACAAAACGTAGTAGATTAAATGTATTCAAAATACAAAGACGATATTTACAGAGACATAAAATGATGTAAGACAGCTGATATAAATTTTAAGGTTTTTAAAATACAGAAAGTATTTTTTAAAAGGCACAGATTACTTACTTCGTACTTCGCTGACGCAGTCTGAATATCTTCGCGGGGAAAAGATGATTGACATCCCAGAACAACCATCCTCCGCATTTTCATTGGTCGGTAGTGTTGTCAATCACAATGAGGAAAAAAGCACGCAGCCTGTAATCACTTTTAATTTATAGTTTTATTCTTTTTAAAATTTGACTCTTTAATTTTAAAAGATCTTGTGTAGGAGAAAATGGTCCAGCCCGACGAACGGAGTTTTCAAAACTGACCAATTAGACCTCAGGTAAGGCTATGGCAGACACGCTGTATTATGCAGCGAAATCTAAAATGTCATCAGTTAATATTACATTAGTATTTTTAATATTTATTCATCAAAATTTTACTGTAAATAATACACTTCAAAACGTCATTTTTTTTAAATTTCCCGCGAATTGTTGTAAAATTTCCCGCGAGATTGTATTGTTGTAAAATGGCACATTGT
>NW_015764506.1:0-648 GCF_001515625.1 Sinocyclocheilus rhinocerous
AGACAGACAGATATTATGTAGCTCCAGCAACGAATATAGCACATATTCCCTCCCCTCCTGTCAGGTCATAGTATTTGTTTCAGTCTATACATAGTATATTTTAAAGAAATCATAACAGGTAAAAGAAGATTAAGGCAGTTGAACCTGGGTGAAGTGCTATGACCTTTTTGAGGGGCCGTTTGCTTCACAAACAGTACAATGGACCATTCAAACAGTTCTGGGAGGGAAGGATTCAGTTCTCAGTCAACAGGATGATTTCCTGCACAAGGCTACTTCATCAGGTAGATGTACATGGTCTTTAAGAATTGCCTCCATGTAAACACAGCTGTTGATAATAACCAGTGGGCACGAGCTGTAGAGTCCATGTTCACCACACTTTTTAAAATGTCCCCCTTGAACGACGGATGAAAATAAAGCATTTGACATCCTATCACATGCATTACCATTCAAAAGTATGGGTTTGATAATATTTTTAAAAAGAAGTCTCTCCTGCTCACCAGGGCTGTATTTATTTGATCAGAAAATACGGTAAAAACTATAAAATTGTGAAATAAAATTACAATTTAAAATAGCTGTTTTGTAATTTAATGTATTTTAAAACGCAATTTATTCCTGTGATGCAAAGCTGAATTTTCAGCAGTCATTACT
>NW_015764507.1:0-648 GCF_001515625.1 Sinocyclocheilus rhinocerous
TACCTCAGCTTATGCTCTAAACTATAGGGAGCCCTTTTACATTACAATAAGGTTTCAATTAACAACAGAGCCCAAACGTAAATTTAATTACTGTTTATTTTTAAATATAATAATCAGCACTCAACTTAAGAATTGTATGCAAACATGTAAACTGTGCATAATGCAGTTTTTAGCTAAATTAACTACTAAATTATAACATTTCTATTTGTTGAAATATATTTATTTACACAGTGGCTGTCATAACTTGCTTCATAACAGATTTATTTAAACATACATTACACAATTAAGACATGACTAACAGGTAAAGTTAAATATAATGAGTATGTAGTCTAATATTTCGCAAATTTTCTTCTCTACACTTAAATTCTCTGCTAACTAACGAGCTGTGGACGCTGATGACTTGCCTGAAGGTAAATGCTGCGTGACATTTTTTTTTTCAAGCTGTTTTATTGATGTCTTTCCGCAGTTGAAACACTGATTGAGTGAATAAATGAGGCATGAGATGTTCATTCATGATTATTTCACGTTAAAACTAGTAGTAAAGAGGAAGGAATGATCACAGTGCCATTTGAACCGAGGCGTTTATACAGCAATCGGTCACAACACATCAAAGAGCATCAAAATGGCATTTATTGTTTGAATTTCCTG
>NW_015764508.1:0-648 GCF_001515625.1 Sinocyclocheilus rhinocerous
AGAAAAAAACATCGTCTTATATTCGGGTCAATACGGTACTTCCTCAATGCTCATTCTAGGTCTTATTGTGAGCGATTCATTGGTGCATGATACTCCAATGTTTGTAAAACATCGTAAAGAACACAAACTTTACTTTTCTTGACATCACTTAGGCTAGACAGTCTATGGGTTGAATATTAATCAATTAGGTATTTAGGTATTATTTTAGCAGTCAGACTGCATTCTGGTATGTAAAGCCCACTTTTCTTGATTGAATATCCGTTTCAACTCTGAAATACATCACATTATGGCAGTAAAATGGGTTGAAATGTCAATTTACATTGACTTTAATAGATATCATAGGTGAGTGTTAACATTAAAAATGAACGAGTCAACAGTTATAATTGACTTTTCCCCCTTAAAACCCAAAAAACTACTGTAATTTAATTTCAAGCTAGGCAATATGAAACTCCATCACAAATACTGTCGAGGTTCTATGGCTATGAATAAGAGAGAAAGACAGATAAAAAGAGAGAAAAGAAAACAATGTTCTTGAACTATAGTGGGTGTGCCGGGTGAGAAAGCGGTCGCACGTACATGCCAGGCAAAAGAAGGTAGCTAACGGTTGGGTAAACATACTCTGAGAGAGGCGTACTGGTTCTGTATGGG
>NW_015764509.1:0-648 GCF_001515625.1 Sinocyclocheilus rhinocerous
CAGTAAAATTCATGTTTAGCTGTTGTAGCAATTAAACATTTATGTCAAGTATTGCTTTTTATGTCTCTTTGTAAAGGATTTCTCAAAAATATTTCTGGAATATTTCTGGCTGATTGATTAAATGAAAGCTGTTGTTTTTTTGCGATAACATTAAGTTGTTATAAAAAGAGAACAATTTTGTTATGTTTAGATTACGAGAAAATTAAGAAAAGATAATGCATGCAATTGCAAGCATTAATAATGCAACGCAATAATGCAGTTGATGCTTTTGTACAAAATCAATCTTGTGAGCTTTTGGTCACATGTTACAGATGCATTTCCTGTGGGCGGAGTTTGCTCTATATAAACAGTGCTTTATGTCACATTGATTTCTGATCAACTTGTGCATGTTTTACATGATTTAGCAGCTGTAGCAGCTTTATGTCGCCATGACAATGAAGATGAAAGACTGGATATACCGTACCTTCACACAGACCAGGTCAGTAAGCCTTTCTATCATAATAATTTATCATATCAAGTCTTGTGCCTGTATTTTTGAAACAGTGTGGATTTTAATGTTTATTTCTGAATATGGCATTGTAAGTGTCTTGCAATATTTGTCATTTGAGGGATGAGGGAAGATTATTTTTGTTGTTGTTGTTGTTGTTG
>NW_015764510.1:0-648 GCF_001515625.1 Sinocyclocheilus rhinocerous
ATGTCAACATTGGCTACCAGAAATCACTTACCCCACCTTTAACCTCACAACTGTGAGAAAAAAAAATTGAATTGTGATATGTAAACTCAGAATTCTACAAAATTCAAAATTCAGAGAACAGTCCAAATTGTGAGATGTAAACTCAGAATTCCGAGAAAAAAGGTCAGAATTATGAGTTAAACTCATAAAAAAATTTGATAAAAATAAATAAATAAATATTTTTTTTACTTATTTATTTTTGGCTGAAATAAGCTTCTGTAGTACACATTGTTACAATGTTATAATGACATATGTTTTAATTTGTCAAATGTAGTAGGTCATATGAGTATAAAAATGTGCACATACAACTAGATACTAGAGAAACAGAGTAGTATGCTATTCTAAACATAACCTATTATATGCCCTACTTTTGTCTCTTTCTTACCCAGAAAGTGATGATGTCCCATTCATCTATTCCGAAATTCAAAATGTCAGCATCGCCCAAGATAACCACCAGCTCCCACTCGCCACTGGCCTGCAGGTAACGCTTCGAGTTTCCCGTCATCTCCTTAAAGGACAGGGCAGGACTGACACGGACGTCCTTTACTAAAGGGGTTACAGGTTTTACAGGTGTTAGAATTGTTACACTTAAAGAAAAACATTCATAAA
>NW_015764511.1:0-648 GCF_001515625.1 Sinocyclocheilus rhinocerous
CTCGCAGTGCACTGTACATGCATTATTTGGACTTCTGCGAGAAACATGATTCTCAGCCGGTCAATGCTGCAAGCTTCGGGAAGGTAATAACCTGTATTCAACGCTTCAGTGATGAAGTCAAATATTCCAATAGTATTATGATAGTCAAGTTTTGATGAGGTAATCATGGCGTTTTCTCTCATCAAAGATCTTATAAACATGCATGTTCACGTGAAAGAGGAAGGAAAACATCTGTTACAAAAAAAAAAGCACGACATAATACTGGGTATTATGAAGAGCCACAGCCAGTGGTCTTTTCTTACACCTCTTCTGCAAACTCATAGCTGGACAATATAAGCAATGAACATGTTCACCCTTGTTCCCACAACCCTTCAACCCAACTACTCATATAACCGCCCCCCGACACCCTTATCCCGCTCCCCCAGGTCCTGTCGGAGGATATTGAAAAAGAGAGGGGGCCTGGATTAATGTGTAATTAAAGGAAATTTGGAAGGGTGAGATGTTGCGGAATGTTAGATCAGTGGCTGGAGCAGCGTGGGGTGTCCTTTAGGAAGGCTTCATTGATTCAGGACAAAAAAGAGAGAGAGAGCTGGACCTGCCTCCCTGTCTGCTCATTTATCAAGCCAAGCCTGACAGAAACTTCACAGC
>NW_015764512.1:0-646 GCF_001515625.1 Sinocyclocheilus rhinocerous
CACACACACAAACACACACACACACACACACACACACAATGTGTGTACATCCACAGCACAGCATACAGCATGAGCTCATGTTCAATATCACACCATTCATTACATCTCACCTTTTTACCATCTAGATGAGATGATTTAAGGTTTGAGGAGACGCTGAGATGAGGTTAATGTGGCGTGTGCAAATATCATTATGTAATATAAGAAACATCTCCTCTCAGAATTAATGTATTTCTAGTTACCGGAGGCAATTAAACGTCCCGAGGACTCGCTGTAGTGAATAATACACAATCTATAATGTGGAAATAGTACTAGTATGCTTCCACCTGTTTAACTCGCTGACCTTCAGAAGAGCATCAGAAAACACTGATTTCCCAACGACCGTGACTGACAGAGTAAATGAGCAGCAGTACCAGGGTAAACAGTGTTTTTGCAGCGGTAAACAGCTGATTATGTGTGGATCAGGCCGTGGGTGTTTTAAAAGGTTTTGTCTCCAGATTGAGGTCAGTGTATAGAGGAATTACATCTGCATCTTATTCACCGCCGCAGCTATATAAACTCTATTCATTAATGTGATGAGGAACTGCACTGACGGGTGTACACACACACATACACACACACTCTCACACTCACACACACACACACACAC
>NW_015764513.1:0-648 GCF_001515625.1 Sinocyclocheilus rhinocerous
TGATGTGTAATTATATGTTTTCCTTTTAGTGAACACAATTTTGAAAGTGACACAGTTTGTGTATTCATGTATTATTGATTTATTTATTTATGTTTTATGAATTGTGCAGTTTTTTCTAATCTAATTTATCACATTAAAAATATTTCAAATGAAATGGGATGTTTGGGGTAATGGGATGATGGAGGTTGGTATAAAAATAATTTTAACACGGTCATTTTTTTAACAAAATAATTTTTATTTTGTGTGTGTGTGTGTGTGTTACAACCCACCAAATCTACTGTTAAATATCGGAAATGTACGTTGTGACTAAAACACTCTTAGTTATTTTAATTTACATTAGTTTACAAAGTTTAGGGTTAAGCTGTAGACTTAAAAACAACTGCAGGTTGAACAAGACTTATGTGGAAACAATTAATCAAAGTCTAAGATACATTTCATGCTGAATTACACAAGTTGAAGCAAAAAGGATTGCAACCATCTCACATTCTCCCTCATTTATAATGATTGTGTTCTGGTTAAAATCAACATGTTGTATATTGTCACCATGCACAGTAACGCTTTTTAGTAGGTGTTCTTTCCCCATTTAGCTTTTAAATGGAAGCATACCCTAGTGAAAAAAAAGTATACTAAGTATACCTGCAGCCAGAC
>NW_015764514.1:0-648 GCF_001515625.1 Sinocyclocheilus rhinocerous
TTAGTGTAGGTGTGCGTCTCTGCTTTGATGAACTGGAACACATCTCTGTTTTCATCATGATAGCAAAATATTACAAGAGGGGAGTTTAAAATTAGTTTAGTCGGTATGAAACATAATAAGGTGGTGTGCATTTATTTAACAGATTCTTTGTCTGTGACTTATACAACCACAAATCCAACATTAGATGCATCTTTTTTTTTTTTCCTGAGTTTTTTTGATTGCCGCCTTGCTTAATGCTTTTTATGTAGCATATTGTTAATGTATCTTTTTTGATGTGAAGGGGTGAAAGCGGCACCTTTAAATAACGCATTGCTCTAATGATTACACTAAATGGATTTTTTTTCAAGCAGTTCTCCCTTGCGCCAGTGGTTTTGTTTTTCTAGTGCGAGTGTTCAACTAATTTCAAAAGACAGGAAGTGTTTGAGCTGTTTAGAGCAAACTCTAAAGAGCCTTTAAACATCAGAATGAGAGTTTAGTTGTTTTCTTTAATGTTTGTTATTGAAATTCCTTCCTGACATCTCATCCTCTGCTGGAAATGTGTTTTTCTCTCTGGCAGACAACCCGACGGGCTCGTCCTCATCCTACCGTCCCCCGCCGCGCACGAAGGAGGTCGTCATCAATCAGCAGGTGGTTAAACTCAAGTATTGC
>NW_015764515.1:0-648 GCF_001515625.1 Sinocyclocheilus rhinocerous
CTCAACATGGAAACAAGAGGTCTCAATCAATAAATGGAAAACAAAAGTAACTTGCGTTACTCATTTGAAAAAGTAACTAAAATTAAAAGTAATGTGTCACTTTAGTTACTTGAAAAAAGTAATCCGATTATGTAACTCGAGTTACTTGTAATGCGTTACCCCCAACACTGCTTGTGGGCTTCTAACCGTGACCTACTTGATACAACATTTTTTAAAGTAACATGACAAATGCAAAAAGCTAGAAAAGTTTTTGAATAAGGAACTTACTTTGACTGGCCCCTGGTTCCTAGTCTCCGTGTGGTTAACTGAGGAAACTGTTGTCTTATTATCTGTTTGGATCAGGTAAAAAGAAAAAAATACACACATATTGAGCTTTTCTGGGCACATCTTTTATGACATCAGTGTGTTATCTGTTACAACTATGACAAAAATATCTTCTCAATCATCTTGTTAGATGTATACATGTCCAATGACATTTCTTTTCTCGCCAATCTCTCATTCTCTCTCTGCTTTTTGTCCATGAGCTCCTTGGTCCAGCTCCCGGTGCAGAAAACTTTGCAAACAGTGAAGCTCTCTATTGTGTGGGATGAAAAAAGAGGCCACGCTGTGAAGTTTCTGTCAGGCTTGGCTTGATAAATGAGCAGACAG
>NW_015764516.1:0-648 GCF_001515625.1 Sinocyclocheilus rhinocerous
TAATATATTACCCCCAACACTGACTTAGCCTCATGTCACTCCAAACCCATATGACTGTACTTATTGTGTGGGAATCAAATAAAAGACGTTTTGCTGAATGTTTAAGGATGTATACTGTTGAGCTTCAAAAATTACATATGTATATACAGTATATGCATACATACATACGTAAATAAATACATACATACAGATAGCCTATGTATTTATTTATTTTTTTTATTTGACCATGTTTTAAATACAGTAATATTTCAGCATTTTAGATTTCACATTTAATTCAATGTGCCATTTCTTTGTAATTATTTGTCACAATCTGAGTATTTTTCAAAATAAAAAGTAATAGACCTTATATTCTGAGCCATATAGCTTCGTGATTGTAATGTATGCTGTTTTTAACTGCAAATTTTCCTGACTGCAGGGTGAAATCTTTATGAGCACGCGCTCATTTCTTTATGTACTCAGTGGTTCTCATGGGTTAGAATTATAAAGTTTCAATGGCTACTGAAGGGTCACCATGTAGAAAACAACATATGAAAACCATATCAATCTTGGGTTACTTTGACAGCTACTATTTCTATTTTGGCATTTTAATGGCTGCCTCAGCATTTTCCTAATGTTATCGGTTATTCATGAGGACAATATATAAGTAAC
>NW_015764517.1:0-648 GCF_001515625.1 Sinocyclocheilus rhinocerous
GTTGTCTCGGTTATGTGTGGCCGAGCAATTAGGACCCCCCCGAATCAACCTAGAAGGGAAGAGAGGGATGTTGAGGATGGTTAATGGATGAGAAAAGGAGGAAAACGAGACGAACCATGCTGAAAGGTCGGCCTGATATAAGTATGTTTTGGGAAGTGAGGTGATTGGATGAGGTGGCTGAGTGGGGCGTGGCCCAGCTCCCGAACCTCAGTTAACTAGTTAACTCCCTTTAAAGGTACAGTTTGTAAAAATCTGAAAACCCGTGTTATTAGTGACTCTGCTGGCGATTACCTGTTGCTCGTGCTCATTCACACTCACTATAGGCACGCGAGCGAATATCAGCCGAAACACACAAGAGACTGAACGTCATTCACCAGCATCATGTTAACAGATCATAATCTAATTAACAGCCTAATCTAACCCAACCTAACTGTTAGGATTGTTTGACAAAGTGTCACAGCCTTTGGATTTTCCCAGAAAAACTGACCCGCTCCCTTTACATAAAAAACAATCTACAGACTTTCATAGGCAGCCTAGAAAAGTCTTACATTTAATACCTTTAAAGAAATGTTTTGTCCCTGAAAGACAAGAAAATCACAATGAATCATTGAGCTGAGCGCAATAGTGGCATTAGACATTTTGTTTGTA
>NW_015764518.1:0-648 GCF_001515625.1 Sinocyclocheilus rhinocerous
CTTTTATTTTGGATGCGATTAATCGTTTGACAGCACTAGTAATAATACAAATTCTGTTTGTTTACATGTAATTGCCACTCTAAAGCACCGCCAAGACATGATAATGTCAATGCTGGTTTAAACTTGTCTTTTTAGATGTAATCATTTACATATTAACATTTTTAAAATATTACATTTGTGGGTCAAAGTGACTAAATTAATGGAGCATTTCAAATACATTTGTCTTTATGTCAATGGGATTATTTAGTAGAAGATGCACGAGTCTCAGGAGATTTCTTTGATTTGAATGGTGTCGCTTGTGTCACCTAAATTAGGAAGGGTCAGACTATCAGTCATAGTTTGACTTCAACCATGTTGAAGGTAATTATAAAGTTACAGCCCACTGATGAGTAAATCTAATTGATTTATTGGCCAAAGCCAATGTTTACACACATTTCACACTTAGTCTGTTAATTTTGGATCCTGTGTCTAATTCTAATTTAAATAATTATTTTTATTTTTTGACTATTTTATCGATTTTGATTGGTAATATTCTTTCGAAAGGATGAAGTGTAACCAAATAAGTTGAGAGGTCACCTGACCTCCTCACCTGATAAAACTTGCTATGTAAACATGAACGAACGTTGCCATCAGATACTGACAGTCAAA
>NW_015764519.1:0-648 GCF_001515625.1 Sinocyclocheilus rhinocerous
AATGACGGTCTGGTTCCACTCTGGGTTCTGAGTCTTCTGGACATATTTAATTCTTCTCTTGTTCTCAGCACTGCAAGGTTATCATGTTGAGACAGGATACAAGGAGCAATAAAGTTAGATGATGCATTTCAAAGGTTTACGTAGCATATTTTTAGCCACTTGAGGCTAGTGGAGTTGAGATGACCTCACAAAAGGCAACACCGATGCATCTATGCTCCATGCCACCAATGATGATAATGACATTATCGGATCACAGAGTAAAATGTGGAAAAAATCCAACTTCTACATGAATATATGGGCGATCTATGCAAGCATACAATAGCACTAGACTCATTACAATGATTACAATGCTTTTTGCAATGCTTCAATTACAATGAGCTGATGTGAATTTGCACAATGGTAGCGTTGCACAACTGTACTTAATATTTACTGGCTTTGAGGGAATGGTTTCAATAATTTATTGACTTCAAATCAAAAACTTCAGAGGTAGAGGTTGCTTTGAGGTAGATCTGAGACACTTCACAGATGATGCAGTAGGCTTCACCACATGAATGACAGAATGATAATTAAAGAAAGGAAATCCAAACACACACACACACACACACACGCACCAATGAAAAAGCAAAATGAAAAGAAAAAGAAACACCA
>NW_015764520.1:0-648 GCF_001515625.1 Sinocyclocheilus rhinocerous
AAGCCCTCTGGTTTGGGCTGCTTAATGTCCAGTCCCTCACTTGGGCCTGTGCTGTTGAGTTTCAAGTTGCTATTTCGTCACTTTTGTCTTGAGTGAGAAGTTACCGAGACTAGTATCTGGTGAAGGATTGATTTGCCCTAGCATGCTCAGTTTACTGTAATCTACCAGTGTTACCTGGAACAAAGTCTGAATTCACTAGAGCCATATTTGCTGTGGCAAGAGTGCTGTCACTGTTTCTTATGGCTCTTCATTGTGTAATCCAACTATGCTGGTCATTTTTTTTTTCAGTCTTATAAAGGCTTTAATGTTGCTGGCCTGTTATATACACTACAATACAATATACAATATATTGTTTAATATACAATATGGTCAAAGTTTGGAATAATTATATACACAAATTTGTAATGTTTTTGAAAGACACTTCTTAAAGCTAAATTTTCAACAGTCATTATTCCAGTTTTTACTGCCACATGATCTTTCAGAAGTCATTGCAATTTGCTGATTTGGTACTCAATTATTAATAATGGTTCTCGTTATTGGTCATCAATAATAGTTCATCCTTGCTAAATAAAAGTATTAATTTATTTTTTTAAAAGTCACTTGTCCCAAACATTTGAATGGTAGTGCATCACTATTTCCAAAAAAAAA
>NW_015764521.1:0-648 GCF_001515625.1 Sinocyclocheilus rhinocerous
CGGCTCTCTAGGACCGAACTTGCCTACCCCTGATATAAACCAATAACAAAATAAATGGAATTAGCTAGTTAGGCATAAAAATACCGTGAAACTAAGAAAAGGCAGTAATATTAGGATTTAAACAGTTATAACGTGGACAGTGTGCAGACAGCAAATTGTGCATATAACTTTTTGACAATCAAAAAATAGTTTATTAAAATCTCTGGACTATATATAAAAAAATCACTGTTGAATTTTTTTTATATAGTCCAGTGATTTTAATAAAATGATTTTTTTGAACGTTTTTATTACCTGGATGTTATGAATTTAGTTATGAATCTACACAGAACTTTTTGACACGGGCTACAGCTGCGTTTCCTGGTTAGTCACTGAAACAAGTATTATTTAATGTAAGGCAGTGATGCACGGGGCCTTAATTCCTGCTTTCTGGCATTAAAAACGTCACATGAATCTTTTTACATTTATTCATGAATTCATAGAGCGCAGAGGCTTGCGGACTGGCGCCTGAGCTCACCCCAAATGGAGCCTCATCCAGGCGGCTTGTGTGTCTTGGAATAGGTCCTAAAGCAAACAACAGGTTGGGATTGCTGCCGTCGATTATTAAAGTGTCCCAGGGACAATAGAGACTCAATGTTCCATTCGACACGC
>NW_015764522.1:0-648 GCF_001515625.1 Sinocyclocheilus rhinocerous
TTCTCAGAGTGAGTTCTCAACCTCTAAACTTCCAAATAGCTCACTAATCTTTGAAACTGACCAATTTCAAGCAGACAACTTTCCACTGGCCGTCGCACTTGTGTATTACGTATGTTTGTAAATATAAGTAAATATTCACTTGATTTGATAACAGAGATGCAGGAAAGAGGCCAGTGGGGAGGAAACGGGTGGTCAGCTGTGCTGAACTGGTGCTGGATGTGGAGACGAAAACACAAAGAGTCATCCTGAAGAAAAAGGTCTGCTTATGTTCTTCCGAAGCCATCTGTCTGCCAGTTTCTCATTATAGTTTGTTCTCAAAGGTTCTCACATTTCTTTATCTGTTCAGGAGCCTGGAAAGCGCTCCCAGCTTTGGCGGATGACGGGAACAGGAATGCTCTGTCATGAGGGCTCATCTCCTCCACAGAGCAAACCTTCTCAGCCTCGACCCCTCAGTTCATCTTTAGTGCTTGACATTGCTGGACTGGCTGCAGTGACAGACAACAGGTTACCTAACTGCTTCATAGCGCAACAAAGGACAACTTGTGCCGTCTTATTTTAAGCTTGTTCTTGTCCATGTAGAGAGTAAACATTATCATGGTGTGCGGGTGTCATTTCTCACATATCTTGTATTTCTTTTTTAGCTATGAG
>NW_015764523.1:0-648 GCF_001515625.1 Sinocyclocheilus rhinocerous
TGTGGGTTTAAGCTGGTGTGCTAGCTAATCTCCAGGCAGTTGTCATTGGCTGCCCAGTTGTCATTGGCTGCCCAGTTACGGGTTGACGTTGAGTACGGAACAGATTAGGAGTGGAGCATTTACACCAAATCCTGCTTCACAAAGGGCACACGGCGAGGGAGAAGCCCAACGTAGCTTTAGTTTGGATTGAATTTCCACGCAACACATTCTCGCGAAAAGCACCACCCCACATTCTCCGCAGAAGACAAATTGAGGATAAACAAAAAGGAAAACAAAAATGTTCAATATCATCACCCACACAAAGAGCACCGGCGACTACGGAAATGTTAACACAATAAGCCACTGTAACCAAACAGCATTTTACTTATACAATACCTGACAGCACATTGCTCTATTACTCGCTGAATGAGTTTATTGTGAGGCGTTTATTTATTTATTTGTACATACTGGTAGGGGACTAATTAGGCTGTCCATTGGAGTAAATGAGCCTGGGTTGGTGGTGGGTGGGTGGATGGCATTTCAAGTTCAAAATCCCTAAACAACCTATGAAAACTCAAAAGTACTTCATTGGGGAAACCAAAAAGGACACCTCTTTTAGAATGTAGTCAGAAAAACAAAGTTGCTTTTAAAACAAACCCACCAAGTTCA
>NW_015764524.1:0-648 GCF_001515625.1 Sinocyclocheilus rhinocerous
TTTTTAGTGAAAAGTGATCGCGTGATTCATGGTTTTGTTAAACAGTTCAGGAGATGTCTCAAAACGTGTTAGACAGGCTGCGCTAGTTGTAAGAAGTTTTTTTGCAACTCAGTAGGCTACTGCAACAATCAGACCAAGAGCTTTCATATGTTGAGCTGTTCAAAGGTTTGTGCTATCGTTTTGTTGTTGTTTTACAGCTGGAGGTGTGCCTCAGTTTCAGGTTAAAGATATGATTTCCTTTATGACTTGATCATTGAGAATATGTGACTCAGAGTTTCTCATATTTTGTTCATTATGATCCACCGAGCCCTGCTATGGAATGAGACAGCTCGTTTTAATCTAGCCTATATTTATTTACATCCTTCATAGACAAGCCGATCTTCATTAAATTGAAGAATACTGCAATATATAGTAGATGGTAAAAAACAAACAAACAAAAACAGCACTTGACAGGTTTGATCATCATGTAAAAGAACAGCAGAAAAACATGATTGCCCCTCATAAAGCCCATTGCTCAGGGACTGCCTCTGCTAAGTTATATAAGTTTTGTTCTCTTAAGAAAGTGGTTTCAAAACTTGTTTTCCTGATTACTGCGGAATCTGCTAAAAATCTGGGCCCGTATTCACAAAACATCTTAAGGCTAAAAGT
>NW_015764525.1:0-648 GCF_001515625.1 Sinocyclocheilus rhinocerous
CCAAGATATTCATGTCTTTCTTTCTTCAGTCGAAAAGAAATTAAGATTTTTAAAGAAAAAAAATCCAGGATATTTCTCCACATAGTGGACTGAAATGGGAGCCAACGTGGTGAAGGTCCAAATCGCAGCGTTAAAGGGTCTTATCTAGTGAAACAAGTGGTTATTTTCTAAAAAAATAAAAATGTTTATACTTTTTAACCAAAAATGCTCACCTTGTACTAGCTCTGCGATGTGCGTCCACGACTTCACACATTAGGTAATCACACTGGAAAGGTCAGGTTTTTTCTTAGCGGAAGAGATCTTTTGGGGTTCAAAAGATTTAAACATCCAGGATACGCACATGAACGGACCATTTTAAACTATAAACTGACACAAAGACGTATTTATGTGTCATTCTACATACAACAACTTTTGAACAGTCCTCCTTCTCCACACTTGTAAACACTGGGTCGGTTCTTCCGCCAACGTCACGTGTGACCTTTGAACGTGACTACGTATTGGGAGAAGTCGTGGATGTGCATCGAAGAGCTAGTGCAAGAGCATTTGTGCTCTTATACATTTAAAATTTTATAGAAAATTACCAATCGTTTCGCTAGATAAGATTCTTATTCCTCGGCTGGGATCATGTAGAGCCCTTTGAAGCTGCAC
>NW_015764526.1:0-648 GCF_001515625.1 Sinocyclocheilus rhinocerous
CTAATGGACTGACTGAAGGTGCATTTAGTTAAATGGCTCTGACTGTTTAGCATGATGGAGAGGAGTAGGGTGAGAGACAGAGGAAGAGGATGGCAGTATGGCAGGACAGAGAGCAAAGATGAGAAGGAATAAGAGGAGCGAGATAATGGGAAAAAATCAACAACAACAAATAAAAAATAATGGCAAGAAAATGACACCTGCTAAGAACTGTTCCGTGAGACATGAGTTAAAATTACATGCAATTAAAATTACATTTTAATGTGGGAGGAACAATGAGCCACTAAGCTGAACCTCAGCTTCTTGGGTTTGGCTGAAATTAGTTGAATAACATATTTTTAACAAACACAAAATTGATCGTAAATCAAACAATAATCACTGGACCCCATGCAGTTTGCTGCCCACAGACCGCTATTTTAAATGCTTCAGTATTACGTGCTTCATCTTATGGTTTTTATTATAAATCTACATGTCATATAGGTAGAAAAGCACTTGGTGTTTTAAAATATTGAGAGCATCACATGAATACTCTTCATATAAACACTTAATGCACCATCTTGTTGCAATGAACCTCTTTGTCAAGCAACATTGAAGTGAAAATGGATACCTTTCTCAAGGTATTATTTACACACACACACACACACACACACA
>NW_015764527.1:0-648 GCF_001515625.1 Sinocyclocheilus rhinocerous
GGAAGAATACTGTTTTTATTAATATCATTACACTTTATTTGCTCACTGTATTAAACATTACACTGTATTAATGTTTTTTTCTCGCTCAGAAGAAGAGCAGGGAGGAAAGGGTGAGAAGAGAAAACGAGACGCAGATGATGAAGATGATGAGGACGATGACGAGGACGATTAAGAGCCAGTGAACAACTCTGTTACCAACCCTTCCCTCTCCTTCCTTTCCAACACCTCGCCTCCCATCAGCCAGACCTCCCCTGACCCAAGCGGGGCGAGACTGTACTGATGAGTGGAGCTGTGAGCTGAACGAAAGCCTTCTGGATCAGCCCTCCACGAGTCCACAGTCAGTCCCCTGCCTGTTTGTGTTTCAGAGCCTGTGGGGACTTTGGGGACTGGTATTTAGTTTGGGGTCTCTGCTTTTAATATTCTGTTGAAAGTGTTTTTTTTTTGGTTGACATTTCCTCCCCCTTTAGTTTTTGTTCCAAACTTCCCGAAGATTGCTATGGCTTCTGTGCGACAGGCGGGCTATGATTTTCAGCGTGGCAGCCTGTGGCACGAATCAAGGTCGTAGCTACATTTTTACTTTATGTAAGACAAAAACTTTGTAAATAAAATAACATTTTGTGCTTTGCTCTCTCTCCTATTTCTCTGTCC
>NW_015764528.1:0-648 GCF_001515625.1 Sinocyclocheilus rhinocerous
ACCCCCTGCTTCCATCTCCTCTGCATTCCACTCAGCTGGGCCAGCGCTCATTTTCACTGTTGTGTATGCGCTCATGACGTTCACTCTGTTGTGCCCTAAGGACGGATGGAGGTTAGCTGTCATTGTAGATTAATGGACACATTTGCCATGTTGACCCTTCTGCTCCTCTATTCAGACTGGTTGATGGCATACACACGCATGTCACTCTCCGTGGACAAATAGTGTCACTGGGTCCAGCCAAAGGTAAGAGGCTTGGAAAGAAAATCAACTCTGTGGTCAGAGAGTGAAGCAATGAAGAAATATTATTCCGATTGAACAAGCTGAAGAGTCTTTTGAATCATTTTGTGACAACCCGCAGACTAAAGCTACGTCTCTCACTAAGTGTCTTGCCATTTGAAAAGCAAACTTTGGCCTTTATACGCTTTACTTTATTAATTTTATTACAGCAACTATAAAACAAACTTTACAGTCATATTTGTTATACTGGATCATAAAAAGAAAGATGTTGTCTCTTCACAAATTAAAGTGGAACGCATGCGAAGTCTCTTACTCTGTTCGAAAACCTAGGCAGCATGTTAAAACATTCTATCTGTGCTCCAGACACGAAGACTGTTCCTCTGATCTATCTATCTATCTATCTATCTATCT
>NW_015764529.1:0-649 GCF_001515625.1 Sinocyclocheilus rhinocerous
AAAAAAAAATCACTTATTTGACAAAATAAATATTGGCTGTAATAAATAAATAAATACTAAAAACTAAACTTGAAAAAATAATTAAATTTTGAACAACAATTAAACTTTTGCATGGACCACCATTCAATCTGCTTCAGCTGGATAGAAATTTTGCTCAGATCAAGCTAAATCAGATCATTTTATCAGACTGAAGTGTTTACATGATGCCTTTTGATTATGATTAAGCTATAAATGACATTATTGACAGATTATTAGGTTGCATGCAGCAAATGTAGCTGTTGTGTTCAAAACACTGCGGACGCAAATGGAAAAATGTACATTATATAAAAGGAGATTCTACTTGCAGACAGTAATATCTGTCAAAGGCATCACTCTTGAGGTAATAACTATAGATCAAATGGTATATCCTCTCGTCTGAACAACAATAACTGATATGGAATGGAAATAAGCCTGTACATTGAACCGTATAGCACTGGAAGATAGTCTTATTTGTATGCGCCCACTTCTGACTTATATTCATAACAATTTCAGTGGATTGCCGTGAACAATACCAGTCATAATTTGCCAGAACCCTTCACAGCCAGCTTTGATAGACACTTATGAAATGCCTGCATTCGTTCAAATGCATCTGCATCCTTTCAAGTGTTTA
>NW_015764530.1:0-649 GCF_001515625.1 Sinocyclocheilus rhinocerous
TTCACACACAATTACACTAGAGAGGCCTGCTGCCATTGTCACCAGTCTGTTCTTCCGTACCCCCTCCTCCCGATGACCAAAAAAAAATGCTGAAAAAAAAAAAATTTCACCAAAGCAAGTTGTGATGCACCTGCATCTGCTCATTCATAGTGCTATGGGCTGGATCCACGCCAAGCCTTCCTACTTCAACCATCGCCAGGGACCGTACATATTGATTTGCAATACAGCATAATAGGCCATCAGCTTAATTATTACTGAAGAGAGCACATTGTTCTCTGGCATTTTTCGCCCTTCCAATCCCAGAGAATTGCACAGAAAAAATGAATGACTCATGATGCCTGTATTTGCATAACTTCCAAACAATATGCTTTATTGGAGATTGTTGAATGAAGCTGCAAGTTTATTTGTATGTCTGTGTGAAGTTGTGAATAGCAAACATTTTTGCTCCTGGTTCTGTGATCATAGTTTGTGTTGATAAAAAGGAGAGGAAAAGAGCAAAAGAATGCAAGAGGGTGAAAAAGAAAGACCAAACAAATGAAAGAGAGTGAACGAGAGAAACAACAATAGAGCAAAAGAAAGAAAATGCAAACAAAAGAAGTGAACAAAACAGAAAAAAAAAGATAGCAATGCAAAAGAGACTAAAAGAAGG
>NW_015764531.1:0-648 GCF_001515625.1 Sinocyclocheilus rhinocerous
ACCTTTAACATCCATGGAACCTTTCCATTGCACAAAAGGTTCTGTGTAATGAAACAAGGTTTTTTAGATCATTAAAATGTTCGTCAGACCAAGACAAAAGTGGTTCTTAAAGGTCCTTTGGGGAACCAAAAATGGTTCTTCTATGGCACCACTGAGAAAACATCTTTTGGAACCATTATTTTTAAGAGTGAAGAATGTTTTAATAATCTAAAAACCCTTTTCTCCACTATAAAGGAGGTTCCATGGATGTTAAAGGTTCTTCATGGAACCATCAAAGCCACTCTTAAAAATAAAGGTTCCAAAAGGGGGGTTTTCAAAGTTCCATTTTTGGTTCCCCAAAGAAACCTTCAGTGAACAGCTCATTTTTTGTTCTTAGAAGAACATTTTAATAATTTAAAAGAATCTTTTTCCACTTTTTGTGGAATGGAAAGATTCCATGGATGTTAAAGATTCTTCATGAAACCATAAACTTTTATATATATTTTTTAATTTAAACCATTATTTAGCCAGGAAATGAAACTCTTGAGATTTAAAATCTCATTTACAAGAGGGTCAATGCCAATAAAGAAGATTTTTAAGAGTCTATTGCATGACTAAATCAAATGCATTCTCTTTACGTAATATTATATCGACACCATTTTTACGTGA
>NW_015764532.1:0-649 GCF_001515625.1 Sinocyclocheilus rhinocerous
AATACAGAGATAGTATGTTAAAAGCGCATTTTAGTTCATATTCACTCTGTCCCGAAATAGCACAGTTGAGTACACTTAGTTGATCTTAAGTTTATTCGAAGAAGTACTAAAGAATTATTTTTAGTATATTAAGTACAAAATTAGTGCGCGAAAATGGAGCACTTTAAGTAGGCTACATTATGGAAGTGTAGGCTACTTTTTTTTAACCTGGGTGTTTAGCACTCAGGGGAGGAAGCTCTTTTACGTTCATTAGTGAACAACAGCAGCATTGTTCTGATGATTGGATCTGTTCTATACATACACACATGACGGCAGCAGGAGTTTGAGGGCGTATGACTGCGTTTGCTAAGAGCGTCCAGAACACATTCTCTATAAGCGCGTTTGCCCCCGGCACAGATTAGAGAGGAGGACCGAGCGGCGTTTGTGTAGGCTCTTCTGCGTGAATGAAGACTTTAGAGCGATATTAGAGCAAATAATCACACGTCCATCTCCAGGCATCAGATATCAGCGATTGTGAGTTTCTGGCAAGATGAACTGATAAAATAATGAGGTTCTGGCAGGCCCGTGTTTATGCATCTCACAGAAGAAGTCCGGTGTAGTGCCAAAATTTGCACCCTGCCAAATTATGCACCCCCTAGTATTGGTAGGT
>NW_015764533.1:0-649 GCF_001515625.1 Sinocyclocheilus rhinocerous
AATTACGCTGTGAAATCAGTCTTAATGTGATAATCAGATACAGTATCTTGAATATACCATCAAAGAGGGCTAAATGTAACGTCTCCAATTATCATTATCCCCAAATATTGCATGATATTGCAACATAGAGTATTATCTGCAAGTTCAAATACAATGGATGACTGAAAATTAAACTGCACAATGGCTAAAATCATTATCACACATCAGCAGCTGAAACATCTGCAAACATTCCTGTTTGTACAAACAGCTTTTGTTCTCCAGGACTAACTGTAGCATTTTTAGATGAGGACAAAATTGGGAATTAAAAGTACCTAGCTGTAGGGGCCCTATCCTATAGCAGACTGAGATGAAGAACAGTGTGTTTTGTGTGTTCACTGTTCTGTGTAAGTATTTGAATAATGAATGTTTGAGGGTGTCCACGTGAGAGCAGCACGTGCGAATCTTGAAGTGTGTTGCTGTATCACAAATGAAGCTTATGTGTGTTTTGGAAGAGCCAAAGACAAGCTCAAAGGCATGCCTGCAGTTATTGTTTATGTGTGTGTGTCTCAGCAAGCAGAATGGCACACGACGGGCATCGTCAAGCTAGGCATGACCTACTTCACCGTAAATCAGAGATTACCCCACTCAAGTCTACGCAACATTTCAAACA
>NW_015764534.1:0-649 GCF_001515625.1 Sinocyclocheilus rhinocerous
ATTTTTATATACAAGAGTAAAATCTAACGAGAGATGCGCAGTTTGCTAGAAAGATTGCTATTAGTATATTGAATTGATTATTCATATATCGCCTGGATTTGCGTTCTGCCACGTTTTTATGTATAATGCAATCATTTCCCGGTGTTTTTAAATGTTCCTGCTGAGTGCTTGTTCTCGTTTTGTAGGACTGTGAACAATTATAGTGTGATCTTTCTTTCAGTTGGAATATCTGTGTAGTGCTGCTTAACTAAATAAAAGGAGAAAACGATCAGACTTCACGACCCGTCTGTGTCTGTTTGTTTTTTGCCTTATATTTTTGACATCTTATATGGCCATAAATAGGGGCGGAAAACATGTCAGAGCCACGGCGTGAACATCAGGAGGAAGTGAGCGCGTGTAATAAACCTCTGATGAGTGTGTAACCTCTCACATAGAGTGACACCCGCAACATATTCACTAACTAACTCATACTGGTGAGTGAAATGAAACCTGAAAAATATGAAGAATATAGTTTGTTTGTTTGTTTTCATTTCATACAGCACTGGGTTAAGAAGACTACTAGTTTAATGTTTAACTATATTGTGTGTAAGGATTTCTTGTGGATTGATGTTTTATAATCTTGATCTCTAGTAAGTATATGCACATTAAA
>NW_015764535.1:0-649 GCF_001515625.1 Sinocyclocheilus rhinocerous
AATATTCAATATAAACCCAAATCATAATTACACATCTAAATGCTGAAGATAACCATAAATGCACAATAAAAAAATTTAATATTGTCTACAATATTCAATATGGACCCAAATCTTAATTATACATCTTCATTTTTAAGATAATCGTAAATGTACAATAAAAAAATATATATATATATATATTGTCTACAATATTCAATATAAACCCAAATCATAATTACACATTTAAATGTTGAAGATAATTATAAATGTACATTAAAATTTTAAATATTGTCTACAATATTCAAAATGAACCCAAATCGTAATTATACATCTAAATATTGAAGATAATTCTAAATGTACAATAAAAAATTTAATATTGTCTACAATATTCAATATAAACCCAAATCATAATTACATATCTAAATGTTGAAGATAATTGTAAATGTACAATAACAATTTTTAAATATTGTCTACATTATTCAATATAAACCTAAATCTTAATTATACATCTAAATATTGAAGATAATCACAAATGTACATATATAACTGATCAAATAAACTTTTCCTAAAATTCTGAAAGATTCTATATAAGATATAAATGTGTATACACACATACACACACACACATATACATATATGTGACCCTGGAGCACAAAACCAGTCTTAAGTC
>NW_015764536.1:0-649 GCF_001515625.1 Sinocyclocheilus rhinocerous
ATGACTTTGTTCTTTGTGTTTCCAGACCTGGAGAAAGAGGAACGGGATTTGCGGAGGAAAGAAGCAGCACTGAGGGATGCCAAAGCTGTACTAGATGTTTAATATAAACAATCTAACAGACTTTAGATGTTTTATTATTTTTAGCAATGAATTTTTTCAATGTTTATTTTTTAAGTCCAGAACATTTCTGCAGTTTGCCTATGTTATATGTTTTTTTAATGGGGGTTTACAGTATGTCAGTGACAGAAATATTATGAAATATGTCTGCATATGCCGTTTTGATATGATCATTCTTCTGTTGTCATTTTCTAAATAAAACAGTTGCAACTGTAAAAAAACATTCTTTACAGAATGTCGTTCTTAGTATTTTGGATTGTATTTTAAAACAGCTTTTGACACGTTTAAAGGGGAGTTTGAGTGTGCAGTATGTGTCTGTTGTGTATTTTTTCTGTTGACTGGGGGAAGTGAGATCTGTAAACAGATCAGAGCAGGAGACTGAACAGCCAATCAGCACACAGCAACAAACAGCCTCTAATGAGGCTTCAGGTCAACCACAAACGTGCCTGAAGGGCTAGTCAAAGCTTTTACTTACTAGTGTGCCTTCATAAGAGAGAGAAAAAAATTATATTATTCGCGATATGGATACTAG
>NW_015764537.1:0-648 GCF_001515625.1 Sinocyclocheilus rhinocerous
GTGCGTGTGTGTGTGTTTGAGTGTGTGTGTGTGTGTGTGTGTGTGCTGTAGAGTGACGTAAGTCTTGCACATTTAAAGTGTCGTGTTAAAACACCAGATATTTCAACAAAGAGGTCAGGAGAGAAGCTTTCAGCTTTCAAAGGAGAATCTGCAATCGCTAGAGAAGATCCCCAGAGTTTCTCTCTTTCTTCTGCGCTCAGAGACGCTTCTGTCACGGCCTTCAACATGAAGCCACGTTCACAAACTCCTTTCACTTCTATAACGTCATGAATTTCTGAGTGAAATATGATACTGAATGAGACAAATGTAGGGCCGATCCATAAGGACTTGAATTGTTGTTGAAAAGCAGTGCTGAGGAAAATTCAGAATTGAGGAGCTGGCTCAATTTCAGTTCATACATGTGAATTTGAATTGAATTGACCACAACATACAGGAAATTCAACTGGAATGACAGGAAGAGGAATTTACTCAATTGTAATTCAAAGAGATTTAATGCACTCTGGGAAATTCCACCCTAATTTATTAAACTACGATGAACTATATATAAACTAGGGATGCAATGATACCAATACTGTGGGAACTCACAGACATCACTGGAACGTTTGTAGTTCGTCGGAAAGGTCAAAAAGCAAGTAAGTAAAACAATGC
>NW_015764538.1:0-649 GCF_001515625.1 Sinocyclocheilus rhinocerous
AACATGAAGCAAGCATTATGAAAACAGGGACAGGGAACACTTTTAATTGTGCTGTTATATCTTTGGAAGACAATGGGCTGGGAACTTGTGAATTTTATTGGAATGGCGCCCAGCTTTAAAAAAATTATGGTTCTTGGTAAAGTGGTATTTATTATTGTATAATTTCAGGATTTGCAGATAGAAATTCTTAGGGATTACGCTGTCCTGTAAACCCATCCAACCAAGTGATGCTTGAAACCAAGTGGTAGAAGTTCTTGAACCACCAACGGACGAAGGACTCCGAATGAAGTTTCTTGAGCCACATGGAGTCAGCAGTTTTTTTTTCCTTGTCAAAGACTTATGATGTTGAACTAGTGGATCCAGTCCACATATTTCATGGACCTGTAAACTCCTCTGTTGATGAAGAGGAGTTTAAAACATTAATAATACAAGACAATAAAAAAGAATATTTATACATCTATTTCTACCAATTTCTCTAGTGTGGTGTAATTTAAGTAAAATTAATTGAAATGTACATTTAATTTACATTTCATAAAATATATCTGTCAGAAATAACATGCATTAGTTGTGCTCACAATTGATGCTGGATTTTATTCTGGCCAATTATAGTAAAGTCCTAGTGGCTTTTTATGAATTATAATAATATTAT
>NW_015764539.1:0-649 GCF_001515625.1 Sinocyclocheilus rhinocerous
AAGTACACTTATTTTGATGTGTTGGCTAACATACTAAAGCACATTTAGGTACTTGATTATAATTTTACTGTAGTGTGTTATTTGATATTACATTTAAAGTTGATATTTTTAAAATGTATTCAATTGCAACTTAAACTATAATACCGTTTCATATTAAAAAACTGTATTCAGTTTGCACTTCAGTATATTCTTTCAATTATATTATTTCCACAATAAGTAATCTTTGTGCTATTATGCTAAAGTACAATCATTTTTCACAGACGCACCTTCTTCTGCTGGTCGTGAGTGTAGTAGAGGTAAAGGATGTCTCCTGTCTGAGCTCCAGCACCGGTGACCTGCTCCAGCGTCACACTGACATCCTCCCACTGATGAGGCATCCAGTCCCTCCACCAACACATACAACCTCTCGTCACATGCACAGACTGAGACACACACACACACACACACATATACATCAGTGTTTGAGATGTCCCATTGACTCTTCCTCTCGTGTGATGCACAAAGGCCTGCTCACAGTGCATTTACCTTCTCTATAGAGACGTCTCTCTCTTGCTGGGCTCCTCTTGTCCGAGTGTCTGTGTCTAGAGCACTGAGGGCAGGTGTGATGGATGGAGAGAGCGGCCCGGGATCTGACAGAATCAGAGAGAAA
>NW_015764540.1:0-649 GCF_001515625.1 Sinocyclocheilus rhinocerous
TCTTCCAGAGAAAGCTGGTTCACAACTCAAGATGTCCTAATGTAAATATTTGAGCTGGCTTGTATAGTGGAGCGCGCTCGACTACGCGTGGCAGAGGGACTGGACCGATTCTGGTGCCATTAGCGAGTTTAAGCCCTTTGCTTTGCTTAAAATCCAGCTGAAGTGCTTGAAGACGTGGGTCTCTGGACAGAAGGAGGTCCAGATCTGGGACTGACGTTAGTTTCTACCAGAGATCTCAGTTGTGTTTCAGTTTCGCCTCAGATGGTTCTCCTAAAATGCTTTTGTGATGTTGTTTTTATATCTCTAAATGTGACTATATATCTTGCAATATCTTTATGACATATATTAATATTTCTGTGGCTTTATATTTCTCTATAACTCTATTTTATCTCTTTATATGTCTCACAATCCCAACTCTGTATCTCACGATTACAACTTTATTTTTTGCAATTGTGAAGAATTATTTCAATAGGGATTTTAAATCTTGCAAAGCGACGTTCTTTTAATTGTGACTTATTTCTCGCAATTACAACTTTAAACCTCACAATTTGACTAAATCTCTCAAACGACTGTTTCTTGTAACTGTAGTTTTATATTTCTCTATAACTCTGCATCTTTTTATATTTCTCACAATCCCAATCTCACAGTG
>NW_015764541.1:0-649 GCF_001515625.1 Sinocyclocheilus rhinocerous
AAGGATTTTCTCTGTCCATAGAGAGAGGCAAAGAAAAACAAGGACCATGACACGACAGTGATACTTCGATGTAAAACCACAATCGGTGAGTGTTCAAAGTAACACTTCACCCCAAAATTATAGGCCTATTTGTCATAATTTCCTCACTCTCACTTTATTCCACACTTGTATTCCTTTATTCTATTGCAAAACATGGAAATTCTGTAACTCTATTTCACGTAATTAAAATGTATGGCGACTGAAGCTTTGAAGCATCAAAAAAGGGTGTAAAACCTCCATAAAAATTATCCATACGACTCATGCACTATATTCCAAGTCTACTGAAGCAACACAGTCTTTTTGTTTGATGACAAATTTGTTGTTATTTACTGATAATTTTCCTCTCCAGTAAGCTGTTGTAACCACTGTAATTGGATCATTGAGTCTGAAAGATTTTTGGTAATTTAATATTAAAAGTTGAAAAGACTTTTAATTACAAGCTTTTGGTGTCTTGGCAAATCTGAGCAGTGTTCTCTTCTGAAACTTAAAAGACAAATGTGAGATTACTGGAGCCTGTTCTCAAGAGAAAAATCTCCATTTGAAGAGTTTGGTTCCAAAACGCTATAATCCATTTTGATTAATTTGAGTAAAAATGTGTTTTCTTTACCAA
>NW_015764542.1:0-649 GCF_001515625.1 Sinocyclocheilus rhinocerous
ACAATTTCAGAGTAAGAGACCCCATCCTTGGCTACACGTCGTCACCACCACCACTGTCACCATATTGTACATAAACCTTGGATAGTTCTACAATAAATAAAACTAAATTCATTTAATTTCAACAAATTCACCATCAATACAGATGCTGCATCCAGTGCATTCAACATGTTTTCATTTTTGACACTTCCCCAACTCAGGGCATAAAGAAAGTTCAGAGTTCAACTTATATACGGTCCTTCCTGCGTGACCATAAGTCCAGAGCTTCCGAGTTGGGGCATGTCAGTGAGAAAATATGTTGAATGCAATGGATTCTGCCTCTGTGTTAAGTTGCACGTACAAAATACAGTATTGTACAAGTGCAATATAACATATATGATTCACTTTAAGCAAAAACACACTCTTTATTTATCATTTTGTAGATGAATTTTTTTGTAGAAAAGGTACATCGCCATCCTGTTTTGACCAAATGACTCGAACATACCTGATGTCATAATTAGGACTTCCCAAGTCAAATACAAACTTCCCAGAAGGACTTGTGCGCTATGCAAATAAACTTGGGCTGACAAAGCTCTCTCATTCGGCACGAATCCAAACGTGTATTACGTGCTTTAAAGGTGCAATAGGTGATTGTCTTCAGAAACATTTTTTG
>NW_015764543.1:0-649 GCF_001515625.1 Sinocyclocheilus rhinocerous
TTCTTCGTGGTTTTATTGTTTTATGTTTGACAAAATTCATCAAGCATAAAATATCCACTCAATCACACAAAAAAGAGAGTGTTTATATTTAGGCCATATTTTATCTTCTATAAAAGTAATTCTTGATTATTGAAAACTAATAACAGGACGCCATAACCTTGATAGGGTGGAGGGTGATAGGGTGGGTGACAACTAGCAATTTTGGCTTTAAATGTTACACCCATCACGAGTTTAGAAGTTTTCTCAACATAGTAATTTTTATGAATTGTCCTGCTTCTAAATAAGACACCAGGGCAAAATAATTTGGACTGAATCAAATCCAAGCTATTAACATGATGACTTATTAGCAGCAATCTTTACTCTTCCACAATATGGATAAAAGGGTGCCACATTTATTTTCCTCTTTATTTATTTATGTTGACAGCCAGGGTTCACCCTTAGGCAGAAGAGATTGAGCAATCATGTTATCTCAAAGTGTGAAAAATCTCATTCCACTTCTAATAAAAGAATCTCCCGAGCACTATTCTTTTACAGTGCTTGTGTACGCTTAAAACTCTGACCTCAAAATGACCAGCGGCCTCTAGGGAGATTGAGGGACACAGGTGAGCACACACACACACACACACACAGATGTTGACTTCAGTTGGTA
>NW_015764544.1:0-649 GCF_001515625.1 Sinocyclocheilus rhinocerous
ATAAATTGCTGATTTTTCTTGAATGCAGCCTTAAATATCATTGATATCCACAACAGAAAGCTGAAAACCAACTGCATGACAATCCACTAAGAAATATCTACTTGATATTCAAGACATGTCCAAAGTTTCAGACCGGAAAGCATCACAGGAAGTGGATTGGCTAAATTTAGAACTTGGCAGTTTTATGGTGAATATCAGCTTTATGTTGTTGGATAAAACAGTTCCCTTGCAGTGACAGTCCCAGAGTCAAAAAACAGAACAATTGCCATGAATTGTTTTGTTTTTGTAATTGCTTATCAAATACTTCCTCGTCATACGTGCTCCTGGATTTTTCCCATTTCTGTCCCACATTTTAGTTGCCCTACCATCATAGTATATAATCAAATGATTACCTGGTTTGGTCCAGTGGTTGCGACAGGAGACTGAGTTTGGGAAGCATCTACTGTTCTGTAGTCAAGTTCACTGTCTGTATAGTACTCCCCATCTACATTGTTAGGCTACAGCAGATTCATAGTGAGAAGAAAAGAGGAAGAAGATCAGAAAGGAGGAATTAACACAGTTCAAGCAGTTCCACAAGCGTTTCAGGCTGGATCCACGAGGACGGCACCTAGAGAAAGGGGGCGGACGGCACGCTCAGACTATCATCAAA
>NW_015764545.1:0-648 GCF_001515625.1 Sinocyclocheilus rhinocerous
TAATGTTCTTTTTAGCAACATCATATGACCCCTTTAAAGTAAATAATGAAAATTGTTTCTACACCAATTATTTGTCAGTATAGTTGAGAGATGAATTAAATATCCAACTAATCCATAATCAGATATGTCCAATAATACCAAAGAATATTTTAAACACATTATTTCCAAGGGATTGATATTTATTAAATCATTTTTTCATTTTGTTGTTGTTGTTATATGAAGGTCTTTTTTTAACTAGTGGTTTCATCATAATTTTTGCTACTTTTCAAATGCCTTTGAATGTATATTGTTTCACCCATGCCCCAGGCCTAATATTAAAATATGACAATTGCTTGATATAAATAAAAATAAAACATACATTATTATATTTCTAAACCAATTGACTAATAATAATTTCATCAGAGTGGAATTACTTAAATATTAATTGTGTAATTTCCATTTTTTCATTTCCACCATATAGACGTGTAAGATGCTGAGAGAACGCGAGCTTTATGAACAGCATATTAGATGCTTCTGAAACTTATACTACATGTAAACAGTAATGATTTGAGGCTGCCTCTTAAATGAATGCACATTCCCTGATGCAAATATAAATGTGTAATGGTTACAGGTAATAAAGGCTTTAAAAATTTAAAGCACGAAAAAAAA
>NW_015764546.1:0-649 GCF_001515625.1 Sinocyclocheilus rhinocerous
AGCTTTCAGATGATGTATACATCTCAATTTCGAAAAATTGACCCTAATGACTGGTTTTGTGTTCCAGGCAGGGTCGCATATACTGTAGTATTATACTGTCATTGCCGTACCGTCTTTAATAAGGAAAATATTTCACATTTACTGTAAATGCAAAACCAGGTAACTGAGGAAATAAACCAAACTGGGTGACGAAGTTAGCTCAAATTCACAACCAATTACTGGAAAAACTGGGTAAGCTGAGTGAAAACGCGAAAAAAAGATGGGGGAGGAAGAAAGCAGATAGGCAGAGATGATAGGAGGGGTTTAAAGGCCGAATATAACGCTTTACTCGATCCTGTCTGTCGTATTTCAGTCACAGTACATCATTTTGGGGTCCGTGAATTTCTCAAGAGATTATCAACTCGCAGTCAAGTAAGTCGCAGGTAAAACCAAACCTAGAAAACACGACCCGGATCCTCAAATAAGCGGCGACACTTCTCGTTTCAGGACAAACGTCGAGAGATAATAACAGCGGGGGAACATGATGTTGTAAGTTATTACGTTGTTAATCGCGCAAATATCGCCGAATGTGTAACCGTTTAGCGAAATGTGTTAAAAGGAAACGCGGCTGTTTTTGGCTAATTATCAGGCTAGCGGCGTATTCAGCGGT
>NW_015764547.1:0-649 GCF_001515625.1 Sinocyclocheilus rhinocerous
ATCTTATAGGATTGCTAAAATCGTGCAGTGTATCCCGGGCTTTAATCAGCTTTTCCACATGTTGTGAATGAATGACTTGCTCTACCTGTTGCTTCGGTCTTCGTCAACAGCTGCTTGTACCACATGATGGTGAGCGACTTACAGCAGATGGAGATCATGCATTGGTACTCCTGCGGGTGTGCAATGCTGAATATTCTGCTGCATTTGAACAACTGAATTTGTGAAGTGCCTGCCTGTTTAAATATACTTCAGACATGAATTTGTTTGCTTCCAGATGCATCTGGAAGTTATGTCGGTCAGTACTATCAATTAATAGTCCTCAAATATGCCACTAGACAGGGCATTTATGTTCTTCATCAAGGCGTCAGAAGAATGCAATTAAAGAGGCAGCTCCCTCTGTGAGTCAGCTGTAGGAATTTCCTTCACATGCACATTACAATTAAGCTGATTATTCCAAACAAAAGATGAAATGTATCTATTCAGAATATTCCCGTATATGTGTGTCATGTTTGTTTTGTTTCTTGTTGTTCTCTTCTGGCAATACCGGAGATGCTCGCTCATTCCATTTGTTGTATATTAAACCATACAATGTGGTTTGATTTGTTAACAGTGCTGGGTAGTGACGTACTCTGGATTACACAATCAGATT
>NW_015764548.1:0-648 GCF_001515625.1 Sinocyclocheilus rhinocerous
GGGGGTCTGAATACTTTCCGTACCCACTGTATATAAAATTGTATAAAATAAAAAAAATATATATAGAATTTATTTACTTCTTTACATCTCTATTATATTTTATTTATTATGCAAAAAAAAAATTTAAGTAAAACAGTGACGAGTGAGATTTTGTTGCATTAAAGAGACTAATGTACTTAATTGTCAGTAATGTAATAATTCACAACTAATGGTCTTAAAATAAGTACAACAAAAAAAAACGTAAAAATTTGGGGTGAAATGTGACCTGAAAATGTTTTCATAAAAATGGTTCTTGAAATAAACAGAACCACAAAAGAACTGAACTGAACGCAGTTGTTCAGGGTAAAAACGATGTAAATATTACAGAAAGAGCGCGATCACTGGCGGTGGATCTGCTGGAGGGTTAATGAGCGTCTTATGGCAGGTGAACTGAACTGTGACCCAATTAGCACAAATTAAGCAATTATCTAATCAGAGGCAGTATTTGCAAACCTGTTCAGCCGCAGTAAACGAAGCTGAAAAGGGCAAATCAATCAGTGCGTCTCATTTACAGCAACTCACCCTTTGACCTTCAGCGTTAAACCTGTGAACACCGGCGAAGGGAGGAGTGATCTCCATCACATCAAAATACACGCCTGAAACAGACGC
>NW_015764549.1:0-649 GCF_001515625.1 Sinocyclocheilus rhinocerous
ATATGGTCATGCAGAATAAGGCATTAATATGTGCATTATAAGTATTAATAAACAACCAATACACAAGTAAAATGCATGCTAATAAGCAACTAGTTAATAGTTAGAATTGGTCCTTAAAATAAAGTGTTACCTAAAATTGTGTTAAACATATTACTATCATACCATAATATGTTAATTCTGACAACCCTAAAATATTGAAAAAATTACATTTAGCATATATTTGCATTTGTCTTTATCTTCTAAGAAACTGAATTAAAAATATTGTAGACTCATTCTGCACCACTAATAAACATGTCCCGCCCCCTAATACCAACAAGTTTACATCTGTGATGTAACAAAAGCCTTGACTGTTTAATAAAATGCAGGGGCCGTTCAATTATGCCCCGCCCACATTTCCTGTTTCAGTGGGAAGCATGTGGACAGAGGACAGAAAACAGCAATTTCATTGGCTCTTTAACTCCTGTCTCCTCACTAATAAAACATGTCAGAGTTTTTTTTTCTTTCATCTCTCTCCTTACAATATTCCCCCTCTCTCACGTAACTCTTCCTCTCTATCTCTTAATCCCTCAGCCTTGCCTGTTTCTACTGTATTTCTCCCTCTTTCTCTTTGAACATCAGACGGGGCTTAGTGTGTCACTCCAGCTGGCAG
>NW_015764550.1:0-649 GCF_001515625.1 Sinocyclocheilus rhinocerous
CTATGTCGTCACAACATAACTCGTAGTGACCGACAGATAGGGAACTGACATTTGAAGCAGCGTAAATTATTTTTGAACAATGAATTCAAGCAACTGAGAAAAAAATTCTTACAGGTTTGTCTGTAATTAGTCAGGACAATTTCTATCTAAATGATTGCACATTTAGTCAAAAAGTGTTTTAAGTGAATTATGTTTGCAATCAAGCTGGTTAATTAAAACTAATTTGTGTTGTCTTCATGAGAGTTGAAATGAACTCGCACTGAATGAACAATGCAAGTCAGGCCAAGCTTAAATGAAATTTTGTCAGTGTTCTGTCACAAGAGACTTGATGTGTCAACTTATATTTAATTGCCAGTTGCTGAATTACTTTGGGAAATGGTTTCTTCGTCTTTGCTTGGCAGTCTTTGCTACAGTTAGAACTGAAGATCTCTGTGGTTTGGTGAACATGCCTGTTGCATGAAGAGTGGAAAACAGATCATGATATAGCATTAAAAAGCAGCCTGGATTTTTTTAATGACAGCATGAAAAAAGAAACCCTCCTTGAGGGTTAAAGTCACTAAATTTCAGTGGTAACAAATTATAGGATTTCGGTAAGCTTTATCATTTAAAAAAGGATGAAAGTTCCGGCTTTGGCAAACCACCACTCTTA
>NW_015764551.1:0-649 GCF_001515625.1 Sinocyclocheilus rhinocerous
ATCTTCGTCGTCCTGCCTGAT
The DNA here is from genome assembly GCF_001515625.1 of Sinocyclocheilus rhinocerous. Taxonomy (NCBI): domain Eukaryota; kingdom Metazoa; phylum Chordata; class Actinopteri; order Cypriniformes; family Cyprinidae; genus Sinocyclocheilus; species Sinocyclocheilus rhinocerous. The sequence goes on from NW_015764551.1 coordinate 22, forward strand.
CTCTCAACACCCTGACCGTGACATTCAGTGTATTACTTCAGTAATTTCAAGTAAAATAAATAATCCAAATTAAAGTGTAGTTTAATTGTATTGACAAAAACATTAAAATTTTTTGAAGAAAGTAGGTAATACACGTTTTCAGCCAATGTTTACACTCCCTCATTTTTGGGTGAAATATCCCTTTAAGGATTTTATGGACACTGGACATGGAAAATCCTGAAATTTACAAAAAGCTGGTCGATTGAACAGAAACTGGCTTTGAGAATAGAGGAAGCAGCTTATTTCTGTTGCTTTTAGGCCTCAGCCTCAGTGATGGATACACTAGCCCTCCACTGTCTGTACTTGTAACTTTGTGGCGTTCCTCACACAGAGGGTGCTACATTTCTGCGCCTGGAGCACGTGAAGTTTAGAGCATGTCTGGGCAGCACCTGAAAACACTCTGGAGTGACCTCACAAGTACAAGCCCCTGCTCCTCCATCTCTGCAGGCTGAGAGGCGGGGTAACAGTAGCCCCGCAGTGAACTCCCAGACATGTACAGCACCACAGAAGAGCAGGGCCTGGCTTTTAGTCGATGTAGAGTGGGTTTCTGGATTATTCCATTTGACCCACAGGGTTGTCACTCCGGAGA
>NW_015764552.1:0-649 GCF_001515625.1 Sinocyclocheilus rhinocerous
GCTTTATATATGGTCAGACTGACACTATATAGTGTCATATCATTCCGTTTTTGAATGGAGTTTGTGGGCGTTTTCAAGCTGGTGGGTGTTTTTAAAGCATGCAATGAAAATGATGCCCCTTTCCTGACCCCACCCCTAACATACACGTCACTGTGACGCGAGCAAATCAGGTAACACTGTCGACAACGCCCCTCCCTCATTGCCTCGCCCACTGATCCGAAACTCCCGTTACTGTTTAAGCGCGCGAATTTCAAAAAGGCGCGAGTTTTAGATGTTGACGGTTGGTCTGAGGAGCGCCTTCAGCGATTTATCCAGCTGTGAGTTTCATGTAAATAACGAGAAAAACTTTAATTTTCATGCAGGTATTTCACGGTTCTGTTTACAAACTGAATGATTACACTCGCTATCTTTCGATTTTATTTAGTAAGGACTGGTAACCCCTTGTGGTAATTTAATCAACTACATGAACTTGCGATCGAAAACATGTTTTATAATATTAACTCTGAGACCCAGAAATTATATAATCCTCCATATGGGATATTATTCTTAGTACTTATCTCCATATAGTCAAGTGGTCAATTTCTGTGAGATTATACATTGTTTAAAATCATAAAGAGGACATTGTAGCTTTTTTTAAAATAAGATTACA
>NW_015764553.1:0-649 GCF_001515625.1 Sinocyclocheilus rhinocerous
TATGTGCTGCGATCTCTATCAAGCTGCTTGTCGGTCTGTGCTTGAGTGTGGGGAGGGGGAGAGGTAGCCGAATGAGTGTGGGTGGTATATAGAAATGATCATGTGGTCAAACCAGGCCTTCAAGGCAGGTGTGATGCAGTTTGCCTCAACGGCAATGTTGGCGTAGTGATATTCTGCTGCACGTTATCACAAAATGTCTATATCTGCTTTTTCTCTCTCTCCCAGGTGCCCTCGGGTGCACTGTGTCCCTGTTGGTCTGGATCAGGAGGCAAGAAGCAACTGAATTATCTCACGATGGCACACTGTCAACATTTCCAAATGCATTGAAACGGAAGAGAAAAGCTTGCTTGCGTTAACCAAAGCGGTCGGCACGAATTAGACTGCACAAAAAGCTCCTTGATGACAGGCAAAGGCTGTGCCACGTCACTAAAACGTCAAATCAAGCCTTCAAATGCACAATCCAACAAATAAGAATCTCTAACCCATATCTACATGTACGTCTGAGTGTGTGCGCTTGAGATAGAGTGTGTATGTATGTTCGTATGCAGGGATGGAGTGGTCTTTAGAGCGGATGAGGGAATGGGTGGCAGGTGGCATGCAGTCGGTGCGAGAGTGTGAGTCCAGTGCTCTAGGCACTGCTCTTTGTCTC
>NW_015764554.1:0-646 GCF_001515625.1 Sinocyclocheilus rhinocerous
ATATATATATATATATATATATATATATAATTTGTAATATGAAATACTGATAATTCATTCATAATTTTATTATATAATCATTTATATCAAAATATTGTTATTTGTTTTTCATTAATATAATTTTTGTAACCAAATTATATTACTTCAAATTATAGAACAGTATTATTTTAGAACATGTGCGTTCAGAAACAGCCCTGATTACCCACGATCCCATTTGATTCCTAGCAATTTCCTTGAATGCCAGGAAGGTTTGAGCACAGACTGATCAGACAGAAGATTATGAACAATCAGACAGAGCAACATCAGATATGATGAGAACGACAGCAGAACTTACTTCTTCCCCGGCCGGTTCTCCGGAGCTTGCTCTAGAGGAGAGAAGCGAGAAACACTTTCAGCTTGAGCTGTGAAGCTGATAGGAGTGTAAATGAAGGGCTGAATGAGTGTGTACCGTTCTCTGTGCCGGTGATCTGCGCCAGGATGCGGAAGGAGCGTGACTGAGACGTGCCGGTGCGCGGATGCCAGTCCTCCGTGTCCTCGATCACACGCTTCTTACTGGCATCACTGAGAGCTGAGACGTGATTCCCCTCCGGCTCCAGCACGGGCTTACGAGCGGTTCTGAGACACACACACACACACACACACACAC
>NW_015764555.1:0-636 GCF_001515625.1 Sinocyclocheilus rhinocerous
ATATTTAATAATACACACACACACACACACACACACACACACATGAAACATATATATTTTAGACATTTAAATATATATATATATAGAATGTATTTATTATTATTACTATGCATATATACCTAAAGGTATTTATGTTATGTAAATATAAATATAAATTTACACGCATATTTATGTACAAATAAGGCTGTATTGACAGAATAGCAACCATTATTGCATTTACAGTGTGTGTGTGTGTGTGTGTGTGTGTGTGTGTTTGAGCACATAGTTTGCACTGGCACCATATTTGTTTGCAAATTCAAGAAACTGAAATCTTACATTTAATTTCTCCAATCTCATGTGTCGGTTAATCTGAGCACAGAGCCCCTGCACATATAATTTGTCGATAGTTTATAGATTTTCCATATCGTACAGAAAACTTGACCCTTTCTCTTGGCAAATCAATTAGGCGCAGTCAGCCACTTAACGCAGAGGCTCTCTAATGTATATCTCCAGTTTTGAGAGCGGAGCTCCATGCAAATATAATGTAAGACAGGGATGCATTAAGCCCTCCCCATCAGGCACAATAATGGATTAAAGTCCGCAGTCGCTCCGCAGTTTGCCAGTCAATGTTCTTTATTTTCAGCATCAACCCAATTT
>NW_015764556.1:0-645 GCF_001515625.1 Sinocyclocheilus rhinocerous
CACACACACACACACACACACACACACACACAAATACACATGCATAAGTGAGTGCAGGATGAAAACTAGCAACAGCACTTGGTTTTACAGTAGGGTTGAATTACACGGATGATTATTTTGATATGTTTACACTTTAGTGTAGTTTTAGTTGAAAACAGTAATTTGGTTTTCTCAAAAAAATATTAATAACAGTAACATGTATGCGCTTACGGTTGTTTTTTTGTAATAATATTTAAACCTATGTTTACAGCCTCATTTTTATCAACAGAGCTGCTAGATTGAAATATTGCACATGCAATATCTGTTTGTATTGCACGCAACCTGTGTTTATAAAAAAAAGACATGTCTTAACTGCAGATTGGAAAGGGATTTTTATATTAAATTAAATATGTAACTATAATACTGTCATTATTATATTTTTTGACTTAAATAAAAAACAGTTCATTGAGATGTTGCCACATGAAGCACTTTTTTATGTTGCTTGACAGTGAGAGATTGATAAAAAATACAATAAAACAGTAATATTTTAACATATTATTACAATCTAAAATAACTGTTACATGTTTTCGTATGTTTCAGAATTACTTTATTTCTGTCATAGCAAAGCTGAATTTTCAGCAGCCATTACTCCGGTCTTCAGTGTCA
>NW_015764557.1:0-648 GCF_001515625.1 Sinocyclocheilus rhinocerous
AAAGGAAAAATTGAAATCGCATCATATGACCCCTTTAAGCAATAACGTACAAGAGATATATTGCAATATTGAGAATATAAGCCACAGTTAATGAACTGTGTTAGGTATGATGTGCTGAATGTCTAGAATTCCTTTAGCCATGACTACATTCACAAATAAAACCAAAATAACAAAAATATTTTATCAAAGCAGTCATATAATGATAAATCATTATTTTTTATGATCTTTTTAAATAAAATATCAACAATTTTGATGTATTATGAACATATACTGTAACTCTCAGAACTCAAAACTGCCTCCCCATTTCAAAAAGAGCTGTAAAACTGTAAAATATATATTACACAAATACATTGCATGCAATATATATTACAGATTAACAGGACAAAGAAAACGGTAAAAAAAAAAAAAATCAAACTAGTTAAATCAATCAAATCTAGTTAATGAAGTTAATGAAAAAAGAAACATGCTATAAACCTTAGTCTCAACCTCACATCTGTTGCAAAACTTAAATCTGATTGCCTGACTTCTATAGCAATTCAGTCGTAACTAACATTAACATGGCTGTCATAACATGTTTGAATCAAAATTTGTACCTTTTTGGATTCTTTTATGGAAATTAACAATGTAAACCCGGAAATGTGTTAGGAC
>NW_015764558.1:0-649 GCF_001515625.1 Sinocyclocheilus rhinocerous
GTAACTGCTGATCAGTCCTGCACAACTGCTTGTAGGAATTTTAGCACATTCCTCAGTACAGAACCGCTTCAACTCTGTTTCCCTATGAACTTGCTTCAGGTCCTTCCACACCATTTCAATTGGATTAAGGTCCGGACTTTGACTTGGCCATTCCAAAACATTTGTTTGATTAGATTCCCTTTGTCAACTTTCAGGACTCGTGTAAAAATCTGATGATCTTTCGGGTCATGTTTATGCAGAAATATAGAAAATTCTGAAGGGTTCAACAAACTTTCAAGCAGCACTGTATATATCTGAATATATCTAAATTCGCTACTTTCTAGGTACTTAAAATTTTCTTATAATATCTAGACACAAATGGCACCTGGGAATGACCCTAAATCCTTTTGCATTTCAAGTTTTAATTCATTTTAATACGAATATGATACTAATATAATATAACTAGTGTCATATTATACTAATACTAATATTTGCATACTAATATGACAGAAATATATGAACATTGAAGCACAGCATCATCTTTTTAGACTATCTTAACCGTTTTTTTTTTCTCCCAAGAGGAGAACGCTGACCCTCATAGTGTCTTAAAGGAAGCCACTGAACTCCTTCAGACCAAATTTGGCTTTTACAGCACAACCATTCAAGTGGA
>NW_015764559.1:0-649 GCF_001515625.1 Sinocyclocheilus rhinocerous
CCCTTCAGAAAAACCCCCATCATGCTCTATAACATCACACACTGGCTCACTTTTCACATCCGAATCCGTTTTGCTTGCCTCACATGTTGTAAAGCCTCCATCCTCACGGCACGGTCTGAAATCTCCAGGAATTTGCGCTGTTTTTCTTCCCAGATCACAGTCATCTGCTTTTTTCCACACTAAAAGCTCACAAGAGAAAGCACACACACAGCCCTCCAGATCATCTCCAGGATAGAAGGCATGTCTGGGCCTCTTGCTCCTATTGTTCTACCGCTCTAAAAGACATCACGGAAAGTGCTATAATACAGATTCATGGTGCTAGCTAAGGCAAGAATCACTATTACTGCTTCTCATAACAACCTTTAGGGATTTGAATTCTCATAATGACTAAAATAAACATCATTAAAGCACTATAAAAAGTAATATTATACAACTTGTGTGCTCTATAAGTCTTAGAAATTCATATGATAGCTTTATGAGAGGAAACAGAGCAAAATAAAATACATTTAACTGTGATAAAAAACAGTAATATTGCAAAATATTTTTACAATTTAAAATGTGTTCTATTTGAATATATTGTAAAATGTAATTTACTCTTGTGATGAAAAGCTGAATTTTCAGCATCGTTACTCCAGTCTTCAGTGTCACA
>NW_015764560.1:0-649 GCF_001515625.1 Sinocyclocheilus rhinocerous
ACTGCACTGATTTTTGTACCGCCACTTGCATTACCTTTAGAAAATGTAAAAAGTATAACATCAGATGCCTTTCATAATCAATTTTGCAGGAAATTACACAATACCAGGGTTATTTTCAACTGTTTTGTGTCCTAGATGTTCAAGCAGAAAAAAAACAAAAAAACATTTGTTTTTCTTTTTTCTCCTAGACACAATGGGCTCTTTCTTTAATGGACATCTTTTGTTTCCATAGTAACCCTAGCACATTTATCAAAAGCAATGTTTTCAAATGCATGCAGGCCTGTGTCGCTGGTTCTTGCAAATGGAATTTTGTATGCCTTGTGTATTTTATTTTATTTTATTTTATTTTATTTTATTTTCATTATGTTTTCAGCGTCATCTCAGATGTTAGTCATAACATGTTTAGGGGAAATAAAAATATACATACATGTCTGAGGCAGTACTGAAACCTTTCGTTATTGTTTGCATATGTCTGAGTAAGGTTTAAGACATTATTGAGATTCTGAAATTCTAGAAGTGACATATGAGATCACTGGCATCTCTCTTCAATTGTACTTTTCATTCTTTCTTTTTTTTTTCTCAAGTGAATAATATGAAATTATGTAATACTTTTATTTGTTTCCCCCATTTTTCTCCATTTGCTTTCAAT
>NW_015764561.1:0-649 GCF_001515625.1 Sinocyclocheilus rhinocerous
AACCAAGGACATAAAAAGCCTTTGGATACAGTCTGACCCAAGAGTCGAAAGGGTCAAAGGTCATGACCTTACTTTGATCCCAGATCCTTCCCTTCCGCTCTGGTGACCTCATGTTCCACACCTTCCCTAACAAATCGAAGGCGCAGACGTCAGTCAGCATGGAGAAGACGTACTCGCTCACGGCGCATTACGACGACTTCCAGGAGATCAAGTACGGCAGTCGTTATAGCAGCAGCACGCTGAGTAACGGCATGAGTCTGCATCTGGGCGGATCCCTGGACCGTGGCAGCCGTGGCCGGAGTGGGCGGGACAAGTGTGTGGGCGGGGCCATGGGCGGAGCCGGGGGCGGGGCTCCGGCCCGCTGGAGCCGGCGTGAAATCTGCCTGCTCTCTGCGCTAGTGTTCGCGGCGGGGATGTGCGTGATTCTCGGATGCATGCTGGCGCTGAAGTTTCTGTCGCTGGAAGCGCAGGATTCTCAGTGTCGTCAGGATTGCGTGAAGCGGCGCTCGCTGCTCCGAGCCGCGCGCTTCGTCCAGGGGAACGTCGACCCGAGCGTCCAGCCCTGTCACGACTTCTTCAGCTTCGCGTGCGGTGGGTGGCTCCGGAGACACGGGATACCGGAGGATAAACTGAGCTACGGGATCATCAC
>NW_015764562.1:0-649 GCF_001515625.1 Sinocyclocheilus rhinocerous
CAGGACAAGGAGAACATCCATCCCAGTGAACCTTTACCCACCATGGACCTGGACGCTAACTCGACAGGACCTCATATCCAGCAAGATGGACACCAATCTGGGGAAAGTGAGTCAGAGGCCTCTGTGGCTGTTTCTGAGCAAATGGATCAAGACGAGCAGTTTGTGATAGACAGTGGAGGAAATAATGAGACTGACAGAAGGGAAAATGAGGATGAGGTCATCAGCAGGAGCAGAGAGGAATCCTGTGGTTGGGTTCCTGAAGAGGACGCTGTGTCACCAGCTAGACTGTCCAGCTCTGGAACAGGCAGTGTGCCTAACGCTGAGAGTACGCACATGTTCGTATCCCTGCTTGCGGAAGGAAGCATTACACCATACGACATTAGCATGCAGGTTAGTATGCATGCTTTCAGATGACCAGAATGCCAGCTGCTTCCAAGTAGCCTCCAAACACTAGACAACTAAATAAAGAGTTGTTTCATCAGTAGCCCAGCAGGTGTAGTTGACATAAAACCACTGCAAAACTGGCTGGAAGCAGCTGCTGCTGTACTAAATCTCTTTTGCTCTAAGAACTGTAGTTATTGTAACTGTAGTGTTTTTAAATTTTATTTTATTTGACATGTGAGAAGCTTAAAATATTTCTAAAGCATAA
>NW_015764563.1:0-648 GCF_001515625.1 Sinocyclocheilus rhinocerous
TCATGCATACTTAAATCGGCAGTGCACCCATTAAAAAAAAAAAGACCCCTATCTCCTGACAATTATTCCTTCATCTCCACTTGTCACCGAGCAATTACGACAGCACACAGACAGGGCCCAATAGGAGACGTGGGCTTTGGAAAGCTGTGCGACCGGCCGGGAACAAGGGGAGGTGATGAAAAAAGTGCCTAAAATGGAAATGTGTCGCCCTGACCTGGAGCTTTTCTGCCTTTTGTGACGCACTGGAAATACTGGCATCTAAAAATGCAACTAACCATTCCAGGTTTTACTGCTTCTGGGCTTCGTAATCTAAAAATGCTCTTCAAAAATGTCCCTCTCCCTTTCTTTCTTTCATTTTTTTTTTAAAGAAAGGAAGTCTTTCGTCTTGCTGACCGAGTTGCTGACTGAAAGAAGCAAGTGTGTGTGTGTGTGTGTGTGTGTGACCGTGCGCACCAGCGTCTCTCTCACAGCCTGTGTGTGGAGCCGAGGACTCGGATCAAGCTCCACCAGCAGCCTCTCGTTGCTCTCATTTGAGCACACGGCTTGCGACACACGCACACACTTTCTATCTCTCCTTCTCCTCTTTTTCTCCTGCATTCGGACTCCAACCGAGAGGGGATTTAACACACGCGGCCAGCTGCGGAGGAC
>NW_015764564.1:0-649 GCF_001515625.1 Sinocyclocheilus rhinocerous
CTTTATTAGGCACAAAGACGCTGCTTTACTGTACGTTAAATCACAAGCACGTCGGAAACTCTGACGCATAATCAAGTACTCCGCAATTATCATTAGCTCGCACTAAGTCATATATTAAACACAGGGGTCAAATTCTTGGCCGAGGCTCTTCTTCGGCATAGTGCTGACATTCATGAAAGGCCGGCCATCTACGTCGCCTCCTTATAGAGCACATAACTCATGCTAATTGTGTAAAATGAAGGAAATGAGGAGTTATTAAGTGACGACCCCCCGCCGCTAAATCAGCTCCCTTTCTCAGCGCTCAACCACTTAAGGCAAATAAGCAGTGGGTGGAATTGGTGCTGGTTGTTAAAGCTGAGCGGTGTAGTTTAAGTGGGCAGGACACCCCGGGCTGCGTGTGTTTAATTGGCTTGACTCATCAGCATGCTGTGAGGGGCCACTGGAGCTCACTCACAACACTACAGGACTACAGTTCCCAGCATGCCTCAGGGCAACGCCGCCCTCTATGGACCATAAAAATCAGTGTAGCAGAAATTTCATCTGTTCTACTAGATTATATGTAAGACACGGCAGAAGTTATGTTGATTACTTGGGTTTATTCTGTGTTTTGTATTCCTTTTGGGCCTTGACAAAGCAAATTAAGTTACAA
>NW_015764565.1:0-649 GCF_001515625.1 Sinocyclocheilus rhinocerous
AGACTAATAAGAAAAAGATGCTAAGACACTGGGAATAGGTGGATCAGAGAGGATGAGGAGGAGACGGTTACAATAAGGAACCCGTAGGATAAGTAAAGGATTACGCTTTTAGTAAGAAACGAGGCTTAAAGGTGCCAATAAAGATGAGTGACAGCATTCTTAAAGCACTTGGAGCGAGGGAAGGTTATCAGGTTGTGACTCATGGTATCCCATGATGCCTATGAACTGCAGCCAGCCGGAAGCCCTATTCGTGAGATTTCTGCTGCCTTCCCGATATCAGCAATATTACTACTATCATTATTATCATTATCATCATGATCATTACTATTACTGGCTCTGGATACGCCTCAGATAGCTGGTTACTGTAATCTCTTGAAATCAATATATTCTGAAACACAAAATAATTAAATGAACCTGATAATGAATGTTCTCACGTTTTGAATAATAATGATAATACACGTTTACTTTTTTATAATAAAAATATTAGCGATGCTTGCTTGTGCAAAACACTCCGGCACGATGGATATTTAGACTAATTTCTAGAATACTGCTATGCGGTTGCAAAGGTTACTTATGGATGTATTCCAAGACTTTTTACAAGTCTCTATGATATTTTGGATCCTAAATATGGCTCATAACCCTCCTGCAG
>NW_015764566.1:0-649 GCF_001515625.1 Sinocyclocheilus rhinocerous
CTGGTTGAATGTCAGTCTGTTGTCAAATAAATTTTGCCAGTGGCTCTACCACAGTCGCAAAACGAAATGGGGACAGTGTACAACCTTGTCTTGTCCCCCTTTGAATTGAGAAGGGGGCTGAGATATTTTGATTAGTCACTACTGAGGCTTTCGAAGATTAATTTATCACACTGATCCACACTCTAAATTTATGACCAAAACCAAATTTTTCCAGAATTAACATCACATAGTCCGATTCCACTTGGTCAAATGCCCGCTGCGCATCCAAAGAGATAACTGCAGCTTCAGATTTGTGATCTGAATATAAAACATTGTACAAATGATACAAGTTGAAGAACATATGCCTGCCAGGCATGAAGCCTGTCTGATCTGGGTGTATAATATCACAAATATACTTCTTTAATCTATTTGCGAGAATTTTCCCAATTATTTTAGTTTCAGTGGGTAACAGAGAGACTAACAGTAGCTATATCACATCCAGGTTTAGGTATAAGGGCAATATTGGCATCATACATAGATGTGTGAAAATGGCCAACTTCATTAGAGTGCCTAAACATAGTATCAGCAATGGGAGAATAACCTTGCTGAATCTTTTATAAAATTCTATACTGAACCCTTCGGGTCCAGGCAGGGGCCTTATTATTAGGAA
>NW_015764567.1:0-649 GCF_001515625.1 Sinocyclocheilus rhinocerous
CCGGCCGCCCAAGTATATTTATATATGTGTTTTTGCTTTTTTCTGTTTTTAATTTATGAAGGTGCTGTAAACTGAATTATATATTCTATCGTTATTGTAAAATACTATGGTATTTTGTAGATGGACTTTGTAGATAATAATCTTTTCATTCATTTCAAGAAATTCACAGTCAATACAGACACTTTCTTTAGCTGTATCCATTGCATCCGCCATGTTTTCTCACTCACACGCCCTCAGCTCAGAAACTCAGGGCTTAAAGAAAATTAACCGCTCGTAATTACGACTTTGTGGTGGTGTTCAGCTCCTAAATACGATCTATCCGTCATGACCTGAACGCACCAGGTGGTCCTCCAGGAACAGGTAAGGACACCCCTGGTAAATTGGCCGTTACATCATCTACTGTACACTGCAAGCGAATGGCGTGAAAATGTATCGTTTCAAATAACCGCTGATGTTTTTTGCTTTGGTTCTAGAATTCCTAATCAAATTCTTATTGTGAATCAAATGGTTCTGAACTCGCATAAACCTCTTTAGAGTTGAACAGAGAAGCTATGACTTATGCATCAAAGTGAATCACTATCTACCCAAAGGTTCGCACCCTTCAGAATCATAATAATAACCGACAAACATGGCTTTGAAGAGAGATAAT
>NW_015764568.1:0-649 GCF_001515625.1 Sinocyclocheilus rhinocerous
AGAATGTCTAAAGTGGACTATCGAAATAAAGTGTTACCGAATATTAAAATATAATATATAAAACATCTTTAAAACAGAAAAAATAAAGGCAGTCACGTGTTGTTTAAATATTGTTACGGTCGCGTTTACAGAGATAAACTGACAGCGCGTTAGCTTTTTCATGAGATTTTAATTATCCGCTGTAAAACGATCTCATGCACAATACAGCACAGTGATTGTATCATAAGAGTTCATTCTCATGAATAATACTGAAACTCTCCAGCCACGGCAGCCAATCACCGCTCCAGATTAACGCATATACATCACTTTTAGTGACGTAGGCTCAACTTTACTTTTTGAACCGTAAGAACGAAATTGCTTCAAAAGATGAAAAAATAACCACTTTTACCTTAATAATGGACATTTTGAGTGCTAAAGTTGTTTTCACTGATGTGCAACCTGTAGGGTTTTATGACAGTTTAAGAATTTTTTTTTCTTTTTATATATATTTGAGAATCTAAACACAGCTTTCAAATTTGAAACAATCCCAGTGAAAAGAAACCTTTTACTCATAAATGTGAAAATTTTCACATAGTTCTAATTAAATTATAGTACCTAGTAACGCTTGTCGGTAACAGGGTTGACAAAAATACCAAAACATGAGGTAGAA
>NW_015764569.1:0-649 GCF_001515625.1 Sinocyclocheilus rhinocerous
CTGAACTCATTCCTGATCCGGTCACCGATGAAAGAGACGCACAAAGAGCTTATCGACCCGCGGACAGTCGCTTTTATCCTCTTTGATGTCCAGCTACGTCACACTCGCACCAGATCCAGACTCCACAAACAAGCCTTTGTCATCTTGAACACAATGCTTTAAAAACACACTCTTTCTTTTATAGATCTATCTAAGCAACAGCATTTCAGGCGATCACGACACTCTGTGTCAGCTATAAACAGCAAGAGAGGACCTGAGAGCAGTAGTGAAGAGCCTTTATCTCTCTTATAATATTCATCATTACAAAACTTAAAAAGTATCTCGTATCTCCCTCTTTTATTTGGATAGCAGCAACACTCGATCTGGCATTGAAGAAAACAACAACAACCTAATGATCAGTCAATATTAGCCTACTTCTAAACTAGTCACCTAGAATAAATCACGTAAATCTCTACCTGATCGCGCACCCTTTAGTCTAGTCAGTTCAGTCCAGATAAATAACATTTGACTGGATTAAAACCAGGTCATTTAGATTATCAGACTATCTATCTATCTATCTATCTTAGTCATGCTCGACGCTGCGCTTCACTTGTAGCTGTTTCGTTCACTCTCTGTATTGTATATTTACTTTATTGTATTCTGTGCATTA
>NW_015764570.1:0-649 GCF_001515625.1 Sinocyclocheilus rhinocerous
GTCCAGACCGCCTGAGGGACGCTGCTTGGCTTTGCCGTGACCCCTTCTTGTCGCCGTTTGATTCCTTTATTCCATGTTTGGAGTATTTAACGTCCAGTTTGATCCTCTGGATAATTAGTTTAGCTGCGCTCTCATGTCTCGCAGGCTTTGGAGGCCCAGAGGTGGACTCTTCACCCGCTTGAGATTTGTTTGCTTTGCAAATGTTTTAAAATGACAGTGAAATCTGATTTGCAGTGCAGCTTGTAAGTGAAAACATTGAGCAGCTTTTATCTCCAGTGTTGCTTCATCCGTCCAGCCAATCACACGCTGACGAGGCCTGTTTGCTCAATTGTTCATTTACATATCAAATAACACTTTTTTTTCCATGCAGAGAGATAAAAAAAATCAGTGGATTGATAGTGTATTATAAATATTGCACATTTATTTATTTGAATTGTGTGTGTGTGCTTTCACCGAAATGATGCTTAATTGGAGAATTAAAGTTTGCCTATTTCTGCCATTTCTAGATTAGAAGTATTGTTTTATTTTAAGGCTTGCTGAAAGGCTCTCATTGCTCATCACAGTGAGTGTTTAACTGTTGAACTGAGCTGTTTTCTTTGACTCGTGTGTGTTTATGTGTGAGGGGCCTCAGTTTCCCACCCAGACATTC
>NW_015764571.1:0-649 GCF_001515625.1 Sinocyclocheilus rhinocerous
GCTTCGGTGTTCAGTCTCTTGGCCATTGCTATCGAGCGACACCTGACCATGCTGAAGATGAAGCTTCACAACAATGGTAAGACGTGCCGGGTCTTCATGCTCATCAGCACTGTGTGGTTCATCGCTGCCATCTTGGGCGGTTTACCAATCATGGGTTGGAACTGCATCGAGAGCATGAACAACTGCTCCACAGTTTTGCCACTCTACCACAAGACCTACATCCTCTTCTGCACCACCGTATTCAGTGTCATCCTCATGGCCATTGTCATCCTGTACGCCCGCATCTACGCCCTGGTCCGCACACGGAGCCGCAAGCTGGTCTTCCGCAAGGTCGCCAATGGCCGCTGCAGCAACAAGAGTTCGGAGAAGTCCATGGCCCTCTTGAAGACCGTCATCATCGTGTTGAGCTGCTTCATCGCGTGTTGGGCGCCGCTCTTCATCCTGCTTCTGCTTGATGTTGCCTGCCAGATCCGCACTTGCCCGATCCTCTACAAGGCTGAGTGGTTCTTGGCTCTGGCTGTGCTCAACTCCGCCATGAACCCTCTGATCTACACCCTGACCAGCAATGAGATGCGCCGGGCCTTCATCAAGATGCTCAACTGCTGCGTCTGCGACCAAGCGGCGGGCAAGTTCTCCAGGCCCATCATGG
>NW_015764572.1:0-649 GCF_001515625.1 Sinocyclocheilus rhinocerous
CGCCTGGGTCTCATAGTGTGATCAGTCAGCTAACAGAGCAGCGAGGTGCTTTTGTTGCTAAACACCAGGGATGCTTTTATCACAGCTAATGGGTATGTGTGTGAGAGACCTTGATTTTGCTGGGGGAATGGCAATGTGATGGAAATACAAGCTAATGATGGGTAATTGAAATAGCAGGGAATTATAGTTTGTTTTGTTGATATTCTCTCCCTCGCACGCTTTCGCTCTCCCTCTCTGAACCTTTGTTAGAATATTGATGACTCTCTCAGGCTACAAAAATTATAATGATTATCTGCATCGGAAAGTACTTACGAGAGCAATAGCAACTAACAGTTAAACTTAATGCACTTTACATGACACACTCGGGCCGTGACTTGACTTGCACATGAAGGGACGCTTGTGAATCGATGTTCGGTATGGATGTGTTTGATTAAGAGTGTGGATCCATGTGTTCATACTGCAGAAGAAGGTAAAAATGTAACTTCTGACGCATCATTCGGTGTCTACCAGATGGGTGTGTTTTGATTGGTTGTTAGTGTGGGACATAATTTGTGGGAGGAGTTTAGAATGTAGCCAATTGGTTAAAACAACCGTTTTTATTTAAATTTTTGGACTGTAATTGTACTTCTTAACTTTTACAAAGGTCTCA
>NW_015764573.1:0-649 GCF_001515625.1 Sinocyclocheilus rhinocerous
AAAATAAAACCAGTATTATGGCTTTGGTGCATAAATAAGTTGCCCATTAACTTTATTAGGAACTAGAACGCAAAATGTCCAATGTCATAGGGACAAAAACTAGTTTCAAAGCCAGTAAGAAATATTTATGGCCAGTAAAATTTCACAATTTATTTGCAATTAGTCGGTTTGGCAAAATGTTAATGTGTAGTGAATATGCCAGTGTGCTGCTGTTCTTTCTCTGCCCATATTTTCAGAAACAAGGAAGGTCAAATTAACTGTGAATCTCATTTGTTATTAAGACATTGAGATAGAAAGTCAATACGACAGTGAGGTTACAACAGGACAACATACTCACAGACAATGCATCTAGAAAAACGTACAGTTCGGATTCATAATAAACTCCAGATATCAACAAATTACAGCTGCACTGTTTCGCCAGAGAGCTTCAGACGGGAAGGAGATGTGGATACGGTTATATGGAGATGTCAGAATCTGAAAAAACAGGTTTTTGACTGGTTTTCATGCATCATGTGATCAGGCAGATTAGACTCCGGCTGAGACGACTGCAGCAGAGAGAGGCATCAAACGCGCCTGAGAAAGTGAGAAATTATAGTTCTGCTCCGAAACCTAATCTCTTCACAGGGAGAACAACAGAAATTAAAGCTAT
>NW_015764574.1:0-649 GCF_001515625.1 Sinocyclocheilus rhinocerous
TACAGCAACAGAAGAGCACACACTCCTCTCAGCTAAAAGCAGGAACTGAGGCTAAAATTTGGTTGGGCTCACCAAAATTGGACAAAAGACGATTGGAAAAAGGTTGTCTGGTCTGATGAGTCTTGATTTCTGCTGCAACATTCAGAAGGTATGGTCAGAATTTGGCATAAATAACAAAAGCATGGATCCATTCTGCATTCAATGTGCTGGTGTAATGGTGTGGGGGATATTTTCTTAGCACATTTTAAGCTACTTAGTATCAATTGAGCATCATTTAAATTCCACTGCCTACATTGTTGCTAGCCTTGTGATGGCTACTTTCACCAGGATAATGTCATGTCACAAAGCTCAAATAATATCAAACTGGCTTCATGAACATGACAATGAGTCACCAGATTTCAATCCAATAGAGCATCTTTGGGATGTGGTTGAAAAGGAGATTTGCATCATGGATGTGCAGCCAACAAATCTGCAGCAACTGATGCTATAATGTCAATATGGACCAAAATCTCAGAGAAATGTTTACAGCACCTTGTTGAACTATGCCATGAAGAATAAAAGACAGTAAGACCATAAATAACAAGAATTTAGCAGATGCTTTTATCTTAAAGGATTTGCATTATACATTTTACAGTGACAGCCCCCCCCC
>NW_015764575.1:0-645 GCF_001515625.1 Sinocyclocheilus rhinocerous
TTGGTCTATCTGATCCTGGGCTCTTTTGTTGCTCTTTGAAAAGCCCGACCCGACACTCATTATTTTCTCCTTTATCTTCCTCTCTGACGCTCTGATTAGGGTGGTCGGGTTTAACAGTCGCCTCCACAGAGATCCTATCCATTACGCTGTCACCAGGGGCAGTGTGTGTGTGTGTGTGTATCCATGGGTTTGTGAGTGATAGTATCTGTTTGTGTGTGTGTGTGTGTGTGTGTGTGTGTGAAGTCACTGAAAGCACATGCACAGGATTAAAGACAATGTATATATTTATGAATATATTTATATAGGCCTATGTTTCTGTTAATCTACAGGCGTATTTGTTAGTATAATATCTGTGAGGACAGAAATATGAAAGGTTATTATAAGGTTTTTATATTTCTTATTGTGAGAAGTTTAATTATTTAATAATTAATAACATTATAATATTTAATATATAAAATATGTATCATTTTTTATGTGTTCCATGAATATAGATGTTGATACAGATATGGCATTTAATAATGTATCTATGAAGGCAGAAATGTAGAGAGGCATTGACAGCTTGTGTCTAATGCATATGTGTGTGTATATGAGAGGGAGTGTTTTGAAGGCTAAGTGTTCAGTGTCAACAAAAAGTGTTGTGCGAGC
>NW_015764576.1:0-649 GCF_001515625.1 Sinocyclocheilus rhinocerous
TATATATATATATATATATATGCTGATGTACATGATGTCAAACATGTCTCAAATGATCATCATGATGTCCAACACATTTGCATGTTTTGAACAGGTGCCAATCAGATTTGAGTTTGAGTTACTGCAGAGGGAAATCTATTTTTCAGTCATATAGACCAGTTTAGACCAGAGTTTGGCAGCATGAATCAGCATTTGTTTGATTTGAGAAACAAACTCATCTACATCTTACATGGCCTGGGGATGATTACGGTTTCATTTTTGTGTGAACTAAGCACACCTCCAAATCATGTCTTCATTAACTGTAATGAAGTATAATTTCTTTTTGATTTTGGGGTTAAATATGACTCGTGCATTAGCACGTTTCTCGCTTAGGATCACAGTTCAGTTCACCTCGCGGAGTTTGGGTAACCACCCTTCTCATGTCTATTTTCACCAGACGTTGGGGGCTATTTTAACCAGAAATCGCGTCAGCAGCTGATTCACTCTTCTTTGAGGTGATGTACCATCGCTGGCCAATGGCCACGTCCACATCTGCGAGCCCAGAGCGCAGCGGCACCAAAGTTTGTGCGTAAAGGAGGCGGCGCGGCGCGGGGCGCCATGACTCACTCACTGTCACCTCCTCTGAGAAATACTGATGTCCCGAGGACCC
>NW_015764577.1:0-649 GCF_001515625.1 Sinocyclocheilus rhinocerous
TATTTTTCTTAGTCCACTGTCATTGTTTAAGCATAACAGTTTTGTTTAGCTTAAAAAAAGAAGAATATTTTTCTTGTGGATGTGGTTTATAACTTAGAATGTAAAAAGCGGCTGCTCTTCATCTACAGGTATAAATCTTGCAATTTTTCATTTTTATGTATCAGAGTATTCGATCTTACATTTTTAAGGTCATGCCATTGTCACATAGCTAATTTATGAAAACAAAATACAAGCATGGTCAGAAAAGTGATTGGACCCAAAAGTATAATTATGTAAAAAAATTACTGTTTCATAGTAATAACTCTTGTCTTTTTCATCTGCATCTTATTCCCTCGCTTCATTTCTGCCCCTCAATCATTTGTGAGAGAGAAGCGGGCCAGAGCAAACAAACAACTTGGGGAATGTTTACAGACCTCCTCTCTTGCAATGGGCGTTTTTCACTATTGTTACTGAAACAGTTTTCATGTGAAAACACATTCTTATGTGACTTTAGTTACCTTTAGTTATGATTTTTAAATTCAGATTTAAAGAAGTCTGATGAAAGATTTATTCACATGGTTAAAGCCCATTTACAGAAGTTATTTCACATACAATATGCTTACAAATGTGACCCTAGACCACAAAACCAGTCTTAAGTCGCTTGGGTATA
>NW_015764578.1:0-649 GCF_001515625.1 Sinocyclocheilus rhinocerous
CTCTGTGTGGCGTGCAGAGGGGAACCTCCACATGACAAAAAGGAAGACTTGTGTTAATACATTGCGCACGCACACACACACATGCAGACACGCATGCATCTCAGTACACCCTCTTCATAAATTCAGTCACACACACAGCCCTCCCCACGATCCCGCAGCGCTGCATTACCGGTGCAGTGGTGGTTCAGCGTGGCTGAAGAGTTGCACACTGGAGCTAAACCTGTCGTGTTGTCTTCCATTCTCCGCTTGCGCTCACGTCTGCAATCTTCACTGCTGCGCATCTGCTTCTACGCTTCTCCTCGTGTCCTCCTTTCTCGTCTATCTGACTCCTTGCAGTCTTTCTTTGCCCGTGTGTCTGTCTTTCTCTGTCTCACACACACATTCTTTTTTTCCCGGACAGTGCTGCACACACATACGCCCACTCACACAAAAGCCAGAGCGAGCGAGTGAGCACGAGGGTGAGAGAGAACAAGGGAAACTAGAGGAGGAGGAGATAAAGGGATAAAAAAAGAAAATCTTGGTTGGCTAAGGGAGTGGCTAAAGCTCGCACGTCTTTAACCTCTGCCGTTCCGATGGAACCACACACACAGTGTATGTTGTTTTAATGTGCGCTGAGACGGGGGGAAGGGAGCCCCGGGAGAGGGGAGGA
>NW_015764579.1:0-649 GCF_001515625.1 Sinocyclocheilus rhinocerous
TAAGCGTGCAGAATAACATAAGTGGACTTTGAACGATTATTTGCCACTTTGAACGATTACGTAATTGTGGCAATTAGAAATTCGATTAATTGTGCAGCCCTAACGCAGATATTTCTTGAGACGAGAGGAAAAAAAAGATCAGATAGGGAAATCTCTGGCTTCGTGTGGATGTAGCCTAAGACCAATGCTATACAGTATCTGTTTTCGGTATAGGAACATTTTAACAAGAATGAGTACGTTAGCTGTATCAGGCCAGACAGCAATGCCAGACCAGTATTGTATAGGTGCATGATGCATCCCTAAATTTAGTATTGACCATTACAAAGAGAAACAAACATCAGCATGTATTCCTTATCCGACAGCAACACACATATTCAGGCTGGTAAAGCATCAAATATGTGCCCTGTAAACACATTCCTTCAGTCTACAACAAAGACATAATTGCCAAACCTCCTACACTCATCCTTTTCTCCCCATCTGTCTTTTTCAAACCCATGTGCATTATCTCAATTGTGTCTGAGGGGGTTAATGGATTAATCTAACTCTATACAAAATCCACACCTTCAGATTACATCTATCAGATACACCGAGGCGGGGTGACGACACTTGACAAGCACCTCCCCCTCCCCCACCCACCCAGTCACCTCCA
>NW_015764580.1:0-649 GCF_001515625.1 Sinocyclocheilus rhinocerous
GTTTTTTGATTAATCGCGCAGCCCTATCTGTAGTTTCTAGAAGATCTGGATGAATCCTAATACTTCTGCAACTCAAATAAATGGTCCAGTTTGCCGGTGTAAGTGAATGGGTGCATGCGCACCTGCCGGCGCTCTGCTGGTTGGGAGGAATGATGCTGTAGTACACCTGAATGCTGGACGCATGGCTGATGACGGGCTGCTGAGGCACAAAACACATTTCACAGACAGAGATTAAACTGCTTTATAATCACTAATGCGTTATAATGATGTCGTCGATTAACTCTCCTGACAGAGTCATTACATGAATGCAGCGCTCACCTGGTAGGATGGCACTGACGGATACTGGACCATCATGCCTTGCAGCTGATTTCCCATACTGCTGTGCGGGCTGCTGAGCAGGGTCTGATTCTGCGGCGGATGCATCATGTTCTGGTAGCTCTGCTGCTGATTTGGCATCACAGTTTGGTAACCTGAAGAAACGTACAGAAACAACTGAAACACGGCGATACGAGAACTTCAACAGCAACACGTGAAACCAAACAGAAAGAAATACAACAGAAAAACCCAATAAAGCATTTACTGTGCACTGACAAAACAATTTTATTCTCATACAGTTTATTCTCATTACGCATTATACATAAAACGCAAA
>NW_015764581.1:0-646 GCF_001515625.1 Sinocyclocheilus rhinocerous
AATTAAATATTTATATGTGTAGTTTTTATATTACATTTTAATATTCATATTAAATGAATACATGTAGTTAATGAGGGATATGACCTAATGTGTTCAACTATTGGCTGCAAAAATGTACTAAAAGCCTGCTAAAGATTTATAGGCTTTTAAATGGCTTAATTTACAGGCCAAATATAAACATTTGATTAAAATTAAATGCAATAATAATAATAATAAACTATGTAATGTAAAACAATATGTTAATTTCAATATTTAGAATATTTCAGACTATTTATAATATTCATAATATTTGTAATATACTTATATATTCATATATATAAAATGACAAAATTTGTAGAAAATATTATGAAAATTAAATGTAGTAATAACAATAAACAATTGTATTGTTATAATTAAATTAATATTTATGTACATAGTTTTTATATTACATTTTTAATATTCATAATATTTTCATATACTTATTTATATATAAAATGAAATTTGTAAAATAAATATTATGAAAACTAAATGTAATAATATAAGTAATAATAATAAACAATTGTACTAATTGTTACAATGAAATATTTTTATATTTATTTTTATAATAGCCTACATTTTAATATTCATAATATTTTCACACACACACACACACACACACACACACACA
>NW_015764582.1:0-649 GCF_001515625.1 Sinocyclocheilus rhinocerous
GCTATTTCCTACCAACAGCTGTTAGGACTCAACCTGGAGTCTGAAAAGGCCGACTGTGCATACTTCATTGATGGACACACAGTGTTGCGTACGCTCCAGGCCATCAGTGCGCAGGTAGACCAATCACGAAATGAGCTCAGGACCCTCGTGTGGACGTTCATTACCAGCGACGCTGACCTTTCCAAAGACTTTTTACGTGGAACACAAGATTTCTCAGATGACTCTTTTGTCCGAGCAGTGGACTTCTCAAAGGCAAAGGAAGCTGAGGTGCAGGTGAACAACTTCATTCAGAAAACATCAGACAGCAAGGTTAAGGACCTGTTTAAGGGTGTTACTCCAAAAACAGACCTCCTGTTTGCTAGTTCAGTGCATTTTAAAGGTGAGTGATTTAAAAATGTAATCCTTAGCCTCATTTAATTAAATCTTAAGTACATTCTAAATATATAAACTTCATGAAGAATCTTGAAAGACTTCAGCCGGGCTCGCACTACAGGATTTTTAGCCCGATTTTGCCCCGATTTCCCCCTCCCGAGAATCAGAGCAAAAATCTTGTCGAACGATGTTCGGCGTGGATTACCTGGTAATATGAGACATTCACTGATCGAATCTTGCATCTCCCGATGTGCTCGCACACAAATCGAGGCCGCCC
>NW_015764583.1:0-649 GCF_001515625.1 Sinocyclocheilus rhinocerous
GGCCGCTCCTCCCGCATTGACAGATTTTCTAATTCACTGCAGATTCTCATAAAACTGGGTGGCCAACCACAGCCCAGGCCAACAGAGGGGCCATTCATACTGGGTGGGATGGAGGCCTGGCCAAATTAACCTGGATTAATTTAAGGGAGCAAAAGGCTCTTCACATTCAAATAAAATGAAGATCAATAAATTAAATGTTAGAGGTCAGGATGTCAAGTTGCCTGGCAATGAGCGACTGCCATGTGGAAAGTTTTTCACAGAGGGAAGAAAAGGGCCGTTAAATGGCTTTATTCCACAAAAACTTCCATTCTTCTCTCTTTACATGCACGAGTTGCTTTCCTATATACATGGCCATGTCATCGAAGAATGCTTATTACTTTTCTCATTTACTGGATTGGTTTCTTCAGAGCGCTCTCTCCATAATTACTGCCCAACTCTGTTTGTTTCTCCACTTCCAGAATTATTATCGTGAATGTTTGACATCTCTCTTTTTGTCTCACTGGACTTTCCATTAGTACTAATGTCGATAGTCACACGAACAGATTATAGAGGTTTCCGAAGACATACATTTGTACACGATTCTTCTGGGATCCCACGATAATTATAAACGCAACGCAAACCTAAGAAATGATTCATGATTAGAAATGCA
>NW_015764584.1:0-649 GCF_001515625.1 Sinocyclocheilus rhinocerous
TTTTTATACAATAATATAGCGTACGTTCTGTTTATCAGTGTCCAGTGTACAGTAATTCTCATTTCATTTTATTCATCAATGCAGATGTGTATAAACTCAAAACGCTTGAAATTAGCTTCATCTCTCTGATTTCATTTTGCTTATTTCATTCAGTTTTGCAGTCTTCATCACAGATCTTGCTGTAAACAACAAAATTCATATTCAAACATTATTTGCACCTTGTTGGTTGATAAGGTTTGACAATCAATTTTGCAGGGAAAAAAATTACCTTGTCATGCTGTTTATTGCCATTAAACAGAGCTTGAATGCTAACAGTCTCTAACACCTGCAAGAAAAGTAGCTCAATGAAACAACGAGTATTGCAAAATCTAGCATACGATGTGTTTTACATTTAGAAACTGCTGTTAAACAGTGCCAATATAATTCATTCCAGATGAACAAACACCTCATGCAGAGATATCGCACACGCGTTGGCTGCTCACTGCTTCTGGCCACCGATTCTGATGCTGGATTTTTGGTCGTCCCAAAAGCTCTCAAAAAGGTTAATCTGGAATATCCGCCATAATATGAGTGAATCTAAAGGGCTGGCGGGAAATACGCTGGACTGAGCTGGTTAATGTGGAGACAAGTGTGCCAGCAGGGGATTTGC
>NW_015764585.1:0-649 GCF_001515625.1 Sinocyclocheilus rhinocerous
TTGTCTGGAACCCCCAGTTGGCACTCGGGGTCCTGCAGGAAAAGGAAGCTCGGGGTCAAAGACTTCCAAAGCCAATCGTGACTCTGGGAGGCCTGTGCGCCAACGTCGTAGCTCAGGTGCAGCCAAAAGAAAGGAGCTTGGCAGTCCAGCTATTAGCTCCACTAATAAATCCGGCGGTGAAACTGGGAAACAAGATACTGAGAGCCAAAAGCCAACTGAATCTGCAGGTTTGAACCCAGTGTACCAAGACAGTCCTGATAGACCTGTGCATGATGTGGCTGAGTGCTCTGAGAACAAAGAAATTGAGGCTTTAATAAGTTGTGTGGTACCAAATGAAGACTCTATGAACACTGAGAGCTTAGAGCAGAAGACACCAAGCAATAAAAAACGTGGACTGGTGCAAAAGGCACTGAAAAGTCCTCCTGGAAAGCTTAATGTTGTGGTAGAGCAAGTAGTTGAGAGTGGTCAGTCAGAGCAAATTACTGATGATACGACAGAGAGCAACGCTGGACCTACAGAGCCTAGTTTGGCCCCCTGGCAGCAGGCTGACTTCAACATCGACGACATCCTGAAACCTGTGGCAAAGAGTCGAGGTTCTGTGCGCCGCAGCCTGAGGAACCGGAGGAGCGTGGACCTTCAGGCTGTGGGC
>NW_015764586.1:0-649 GCF_001515625.1 Sinocyclocheilus rhinocerous
TTTTTTTTTTTTTTTAGATTTTTGTCTTTTAAAAATGTTTATATAGTTTTCATTCAATTGTTTTATAAATAACAAATTATTTTATTTTAGTAAAACCAAAGAAAAATGAGAAATGTTAAGGTTTTTTTCCAAGTAACAATTTTTTTTAATGGTTTTAGTTTTAGTTAATGAAACAACATGTTATTCCCTAAAAAGCCCTAAAAGGCACATCCTTCAACTCCCTTGTCTCTTCCAAACTTACACTTCTCCATTTTACACTAAAAGCACTAATGCAATGTTAATGCATGTTGTTAAGTGTGTGATCGCCTGCACTTCTGCATTATTTAAATGTTCACACTCCTCATGCTCAACTAAAACCACATCTATTTGCTGTCTCTGTGGTGAGAAAGTGCAGACATTTGGTATTTGGTTGACAAATGTAGAAAAGCAGCGAAAAGAGAAATTTGTTTCTCTCTTTTCACTGAAAAAGCTTTAGTTTGAGCCAGCACATTCCATCTCTCAGGACATACGGAGGGAAGAGAGGGTTCTGGGCAGTGTCCTGCTCGTACAAACATGGTCTACAGCAAAGAGAGATTTGATTAGATCTCTTTCATAAGATGCATCAATGCCCTCATGCAGCCCAACTTCAGTTCAGCTCTAAAGCACCTCA
>NW_015764587.1:0-649 GCF_001515625.1 Sinocyclocheilus rhinocerous
TCATGTTGTTAATAACAACAAATGGAATATATTTTCTTTCTCTGTGTATTTTTATATCAATATGGTACAAGATTATCCCATTTTCATCAACGTGATAAACGAGTTTGGTCAAAAGTAATCTAAAAGTAATCTGATTATAGTACCTTAAATGTATAATGTAATGGACTACATTACTGACTACAATTTTTGTCATGTAATTTGGAATCAGTAATGGACTAGTTTGTACGTAATCTACCCAGCTCTGAAAATAACTATAATAATGTGCATAGGTGTTTCCACACTTTTGAATGGGTGTGAAAATTAAATATTTGAACTATTCGCATGGTTCAAATTATCTTTATTTTCTTAAATTTTTCTCTTTTTTTAAATTTTACAATTAAAGAAATACTAGCAATTAATTAAATTAAGAAAATTCTTAAGAATAACCATTTTTATAAAATATTATTCAGCTTACTGTAAAAATAACATTCAAAAATTATTTCGTTTTACAAAAATATTTTTGCACATACAAAAATCAAGTAATCCCCAGATTTGAATATTAGCAACCAAAAAACAACATATAAAGTGCACAATCACTACAGCATGAGCACTATGCTGTCAGGGTGATATTAAAGGGGTCCTATTATGCTCTTTTACAATGTCTTGAATT
>NW_015764588.1:0-649 GCF_001515625.1 Sinocyclocheilus rhinocerous
TCTATGACATTTTTACCATGTCGTAGATTGCTTATTAGCGTTTTATGAGGTGTTGAGATATTAAAGTTGAAATAGGGAGAATATCATTAAAATGGAGCTCAGATAAGCATGAAGGCAGTCGAGAGCTACATAATTGAAAACTTGCTCCAGGCTAAATAGCTCTGGAGCGTTATCTAATGTATACTTTATTATGACGCTTGTATGTACACGGCGCGGCCATGTGTTTTTTTAGTTTGTTGCATTAGTAAAGTATTAAAGGATTAGTCCAGCAGAAAATGAAAAGTCTGTTGATTTGCTCATCATGCAAACCAATATGAGTTTCCTTTACAAAAGCAGTAATATAGCTGGAATGCCCAGAGTGCTTTTCATAATGGGGACTGGGGCTTTCGAGCTCCGAAAATAACAAAAAAGCACTGTAAAATCAGTCTGTATGACTCATGCATGGCATTCTCTAGTCCTCTGATATGATGCAATAGCTTTGTGAAAGGAGCACGCCAAAATTACGAAGCCGTTTGCGGAAAATCTTGCCATCAGCGACAACTCTCAAATCTTCAAACACGTTCATTTCAAACATGGTGTCTAAAAAACACATTGCACCGTTTCACGACACTGACTACGTTTACATGGACATCAGTAATCTAATTATTTA
>NW_015764589.1:0-641 GCF_001515625.1 Sinocyclocheilus rhinocerous
ATACATCTCCACCTGTCTTCTCTCTGCCATGGACTGCCTTTGCATAGTGACCACAAAGGTAAGCCAATTCACCCTGTCACGACCAGAAGCAGGAGTATGTGGTGTGGGCGCGCTAGGGGAAAGTTTATCGCATCTCCTGCTGGTGAGAGGTGAAGGGAGCGTTCTGTTCCGAGCGATATTCATGGGTTCAGCACTTCTTTGTTCTTCCGTCTGATCTCACTTTCTCTCTTACCCGAGCTCGCTCGTATTGACACGAATCCCAGGCTGTTTTATAATAGGAGCGTGCATTAGAAATGCCTTACGCGTTTTGTGGCGCGTAAGGACAGGACGCGTTCTCGCGTTCCATGAAAGCTGGACGCAGCGCAGAAGCAGAACGCTCGCGTTCGCGTAAAGTTCAACTTCTTTTTACTCGCCTCGCTGAAAAACACAGCGAGACGCCACTACTAAACTATGAAAGAGCTCCATCTGAGCGTGTGTGTAGATGTGTACAACAATTAAACAATAGCGCAGCAGAACGCGTCTCGTGTGAACGGAGTGTGAAACTGCGGCTCACACAGGCATACCGTGGTGCAGTGACAGATTTTTTTTTTCTGACAGAAAAACTTTTTATATATATATATATATATATATATATATATATA
>NW_015764590.1:0-649 GCF_001515625.1 Sinocyclocheilus rhinocerous
AAGGTGAGGCGTGGAGGAACGAGACGTCATGAGCCTGACGCAAAATAGGAATCCTACTACAGCGAAGGCAATCTCATGAATATTAATCAGATAACTCTGACGCCCGTTGTAACCATCCAATGGCGATGGCTTGATTTATAAATATTAATTAGGTAGAGCTGACGTTGAGTTGTTACCTTCCACCACAGGCGAATGGTCGATTCATGAATATTAATAAAACCCTTCGCCATAGTACGATTAGTAAACGCTTCTACTGATCATCCGTAACATCAGCTCCGCAATACCGGCAGGGGACAAACAGGAAATTATAATCAAAAGACAGCTGTAAGAGTGTTTGCTCCATTTTATTTGTAAGAAACAAGTGTATTCCTGTAATACAACTACTTGTATTAATTCTCCCGCAGAGACGATGCTTCAGTGCCTGTCTGGAAGTTCGTGTGTGCGTGTCATAGAAGGTTACAGGTCTACGTGGTATTTCTTGGTCTTGGTATTGGCGTATGTGTTATATCTGATATTCGGTGCTTTAGTGTTTTACGCGGTGGAGCTGCCGTATGAAGAGCAGCTTCGGCAAGAGCTTCGGACCGTGAAGCAGCAGTTTCTAAATGATAATGAATGTCTGTCCGAAGAAAGACTGGAGGAGTTTCTCACC
>NW_015764591.1:0-649 GCF_001515625.1 Sinocyclocheilus rhinocerous
TGTACTGAATTTGCCCTTCCATGTTTCACAATGAACCAGAAATCATATAATTTCTTATTTAAATCAGATCCCTTGTGAAAAAGAAGTACGCTTAAAAAAAAAAGAGTAAGCTACATATTACAGAAATAATATACTTTAATACACTTGAATATAAAGTTTTTAAACACGTCATTTCATGTTATTTAGAACTGAATTAAAATGTATTATAGTTTAAACTTATATTAAATGCAATTAGATAAACTTAAGAGTGCTTATCCACTTAAGTAGGACTTAATTATACATGCAATTTCATACTTCTATTCTCTTTGAAATATGGTTAAAGTGTACTGCCAGATGTACTGACAAGCATTTTTGGTCAACTAAAATATACTTTAATTTAATTTCTATTGAGATTTTATATATTTTTATATTGCCCATTTGTGATAATGAAGTTGCAATTTAGTACATGTAAATGTATAACATTTAAACATAAAAATGAATAACACACTACAGTTAAAATTCTAATCAAGTACTTTACATTAACTTAGTATGTTTCAAAATTTTAGTCAAAATAGGCATTCTTCTTTAAAGCACGGCAAAATATTATTAAAACATAATGATTTAATACTTTAAAGTAAAACTTTTAATTTGACATTATTACAAAGTGCAC
>NW_015764592.1:0-649 GCF_001515625.1 Sinocyclocheilus rhinocerous
CCAGCGACTTAAGACTGGTTTTGTGCTCCAGGGTCACATATCAGGAACCTTAAAAATGGCATAATAGGGGCACTTTAAAGAAATTTTTTTTTTCTTTCTTTGCAAAATATAACATAAATATGACATGTTCTTGACCTGTTCATATAATGCAATTATGCTGATGTACAGTTTAATTTACTTTTCTCTCTGTGATAGTCTGGCTAACTCTGGGACATTTCTACACCCGCGTAATTACCCTAGAATGTGTAAGATGAGAAGATATCTGTGTGAGTGTGTTCATACATGTGAGTGCTTACCAATTACTACAGCAGACTATTTGCTAAAAAGATGACCTGTCTCATTCAGGTCTGGGGTATACAGCACAAATGATCCAATTATGCTTATTTTACATATGTAAATATTGCTCTGGTTCACACACCCATCCTTGGTGTGTGTCGCAAACCAAAGCAACCACATGAAATTCAGAAACACTGTATCTGTGTCTTTCTTTTCATTCTGTACTCCACCAATCACCTGCCTTCTTCAGACAGGCCTGTGAAACACCTGACACATTTGACAGGTGTGTTTTGACTAACTGCATATGGCAGTCTTGATAAATAACACACTAAGGAGGAAGCTTATCAACCAAATAAACTCAGCTCTACAGATA
>NW_015764593.1:0-650 GCF_001515625.1 Sinocyclocheilus rhinocerous
AAAATATTACCTGTAAAGCCACTTCAGAACTGTTTTGCATCTCCGAGCAGCACAGCAGTGTTTCGTTTCTGAGTGAATTTGTGTTTAGAAGGAATTGGTGAACTAATGAGTCGATGGCCTGTTCATAAAGAGAGCCATTTACTTCATTCCTGAATGAATCAGTTGTTTGAATGACTCAAAGACTTACTCCATTAAGACATTTACTGCCACCTACTGACAGATTCTTATTTAGAGAATCATTTCATTGAAAAATATTTTCATATTAATCAAAAATATGAAAATAAAGATCTATATTAATTAAAAAAAACAAAAAAAAACGAATTAAAGGGATAGTTCCCCCAAAAATTAGAAGTGAAAACATTTCTTCCTAAAGCTACTTTTTGTAAAGTCTGTTTGATGCGGTTCTCATTTAACACGATAATGGCTTTAAAGTATCTTTTGTGGGTCATTTCTAAGCCAGATTTGTTGTGTGAATAATTTGCGATTAATTCGATTAATTAATCGCCACATCGTGTAATTAATTAGATTAAAAATGTTAATGACTTGACAGCCCTAATATATATATGTACAGTATATAGACTGTCTATATATTAGTCTATTAAAGTGTAAATGTAGTCATTTCCATAACACTAGTGGCAGCAAAATTAAAT
>NW_015764594.1:0-649 GCF_001515625.1 Sinocyclocheilus rhinocerous
AGAAATCATTCTAATATGCTGATTTAGTGCTGAAGAAACATTTCTGTTATATCACAAAAAAATAAAACTAGAATGAAAAGTGATTTGTTTTAAGTTTGTAATTAAGAATTTTTAATTAATTTGTTTGTCAGATAGCTGTATCTTAAAAAGAAAGAAAATATATTGAAAACTATTTGATAATGTTATTTTGACCCTTCCTACAGATTTTATTTTATTTTATTTTCCAATTTTTTTCCTATGATGGCAAAGCTGTATTTTAAGTTTCCAGTCTTCAGGATCACCTGATCCTTTAGGAATTATTCTAATATGCTGATTTGGTGCTCAATAAATATTTCTAATTATAAATCTTGTAAATGGTAGTGCTGCCGAATATTTTTGTGGAAGCTACAATACTTTTTCAGGATTCTTTGACTAAACATAAAAAAAAACATAATAAATAGATTTATAGAAAAATGTCAAATAGAGATTTTTACCAATCTTTACTTGTGAATTTAATGCATTGTATAACTGTATGAATTTCTTAAATATTAATTTGTATATGAATATAACATATGTTAGCATATACTGTATATATGTGTTATGTGTACACACACGCACATACAAATTAATATTAATTAATATTGTGTGAGTCCTTGAATCTGACCTGATA
>NW_015764595.1:0-650 GCF_001515625.1 Sinocyclocheilus rhinocerous
TTCTCTTTCACGCTTTTAAAAACATGAATAAATCTAATATACTTCCATAAATCAAGCACGTCCCATTTTGCAAGTCACGTTACACGTGAAATTGGGCTTTTATGGAGGAACAAAAACACACCGCTGGAAAGGGGGCGTAATGTGGTGCAATAATCATTTTATCTTGATTATTGTATTTTCATAACCGTTGGAGGCCGAAATCTAAACTGTTTTTCAATTAATTGCAGAGCCCTAATTTACATTTAAAACAAATGAATAAAAAACACATTCTCTTTACTAATAGTTATATTTATATCTAAAAGTCATATACAGTAAGAGCACATTTTCTTTATATATTGTTACATTTAAAAGAAATTTACATATAAAATAAACAATACATTAACAAAAATCACAAGCTCTTTATTATTAGTCTGCTGTTATTAGGTATATATTAGGTATGTGCATATTTCTTGATAGTTTGATAGTGTGTTTGTTTGTGTGTGCTGCACAATCTAAGTAAAAAAAATGTAATTGCAAATTTTTCTGATGATAAATGTTACAAAAAACTGTTTAAGTTAGATAAGTGTTTTTTAAAAAGTTTGGGAAGATGGTTAGCCATGTTGCATTCTGTGCATGTTGCATTTTGTACCGTATTGACCCGAATATAAGAC
>NW_015764596.1:0-650 GCF_001515625.1 Sinocyclocheilus rhinocerous
ACACCATGACATAAAAAACAGACCCCTATTTAATTTCTTAAGACATGATTATGGTCTTATTTTGCGTTATTTATTAATGCAAAAATAAATAAATAAATACATTTTGTTTCTCCTCCTTGACCCATAATGAATACAATTAAAAACAAAAACTGCAAAAATAATAATAATAATAAATACAAAAATAGAACTACTGAAAACTGAAATAAAATGAAAGCTAATTTAAAATAAAATAAATATTAGATTAAAAACTTGAAGTTAAAAACATGCTAATACTAAACGTAGAAATGCTGCATTGGCAATCAACTGAAATAAAATAAGCTTAAATAAGTAACTAAATTGAAAAAGTTGAATTACTAAAACTCTATTCTGATATGGAAACCCCACATTGCACAATCCATCCAATAAGACCGCAACATAAAAAATTAAGTACTTCCCTACATTTTTTTCTACTTAAATATTCTGTTTCAATTTGAAATATGTCTTAAAAGTAATACAATGTCCTGTCCTTACTGATGTGAAGGCCAGCAGCAAAATAAATAGATGCAATAAAAAAAAAGAGATTGTCTCTAGCTTTTCCATTTGGCCCTTCAGCTTGCAGGTTTGTACCAGTTCTCTGGGCGATGTGAAATGTCAGCAATAAGCCAGTCGGA
>NW_015764597.1:0-650 GCF_001515625.1 Sinocyclocheilus rhinocerous
GCAAATCCAGCGTTGAACTGGGCCTTGTTTATAAAACATTCGTCATTGAAATGACGGGAACAAACACACTTGCGAAACTCTGTTGCTGCCCTGGAAAAACAAACTGCATCCACTGTTCTTGTAACGCTGGGTTCTTTGGGAAGCTGAACAAGGTTACACTCTTCTTTGGAGGCATTCTTCTTGAGCAAGTCCTGTGCAGCGCTGTTGATGACTTCCGTAACCCGAATGAAGCACGTTGATGGGCTGATCTTGCTCTCGCTCTGGTTGCTGTGCACGCGCACTCTTCCAGGAGAAATGCCCATACAGAATTCTACCCTTCATGACGTCATGAAGGGCCATGCTCGAAGAAACTTTCCGAAACTTATACGAACCCGGAAGGAGTGTATTTGGCACAGAAACACTCTGTCATACATCCAAATCGTGTTTTGAAACTTTAATTGTGTAAATAATTCAGAATGTTTGAAATAGCATGGTTTTATTATAGGCTAGTAAAATAAATTTACATCTTAAGAGGACCAATAGGATGAATATGCAGTTTCACTGATTTAGGATTAACAGAGATTTGTATAGTTTCCATATACTTAGATCAACTTTGAATAAAGAAAAGAGGTTTAGAGCCAGATTTTTGTTTATGTATGTGAAATTTAGCT
>NW_015764598.1:0-649 GCF_001515625.1 Sinocyclocheilus rhinocerous
TCATCAAACTTCACTCCTAGTAAGTAGTTGATCATGGTGTTGATGAGGGTGGTTTTCCCAGAGCCAGTTTCTCCCACCAGCAATATGACTTTGTTCTGCTTGTTTTTGTCTCTTCGTCCATATGTCCATCGTCTGACCTTCTTAGTTCCATGAACATATTTTCTTTCAGTTTTCAGTTGGTAAATCACTGGAGGACCGGGATTTATTAAGGTGGCATCATGATGTGATCTACACGAGAATTGATGTAGAATTGATATGTTATGATTTCAATCAGTTATTATTTATTAATCTACCATGATTGTTAGGGGTGGAGGATTGAGTCACAGTGACGGGATAAGGGATGTTTATCTTCATGTTTGTTCAGTGTTTAACAATAAGGACAGGCCACTGGCTCATGGCCAGTATAAGAGTTTTGGTCTGTTAGACAGAACAGCCACACAGCATAATCGGGGTCTCATTGAGTCCACTCTAAAGAGTGTTAAAAACTAACACTGAAGCAGTGTTGCAGTTAATTAGATAATTAAAGGGATAGTTCACCCAAAAATCTAAATTCTGTCACCCTTTACTCACTATCATGTTGTTCTAAACCTGCAGTGTTTTTTATTTTTTTATTTTATTTTTTGCTGCTGAACACAAAAGATGATATTTT
>NW_015764599.1:0-650 GCF_001515625.1 Sinocyclocheilus rhinocerous
TACTCACTCCCCCTCTCATGGGCAGTGGGCCTAAATGGGGAAAAAACGGAAACATCCTTTACTTAAAATACTCCAATTCAGTTCACCATTGACCTTAATGATGTCACCAAAGCTCTGGGAAAAGAATAAATGGATCACAGCTGAGAATTTGGCCCCAGACTCAAATAAAAACATTTCCAACCCATCCAGCAAAGTTTTTTCTATTAGATTTCTGTGAGTTGTATTCATCTGAGCCAATACAGAACATACTGCTTTACTTACATCTAACACCAAAAACGTATTTCTCGATAACGATATTCATCTCAATATAGCCATTTTCCTTTCATTTTATTCTATTTTTGTTATTAAAAATAAGAACAAAGAAGCAAATGACAAACAATAGGACAAATACAACAGAACAAAAATACAAATTAAAATAAAGTTTTTCAGCTACAGGAGGTTTATTTACATGTAAGAAATACTACAAAAATTGAAGAATCAAGCAAATAAACACTGCATAATCTTCACGGTATGAATCAAATATTAAGTGATTCTTAAACATAAAAAGTGATTAGTCATGTGAAACATCATGCATGTCCCAAATTCGCAACCACCTGCTTTCTGAGAGAGGCATTACATACACTTTGTGTATGTGTGTCACCGCAAGCACC
>NW_015764600.1:0-650 GCF_001515625.1 Sinocyclocheilus rhinocerous
AAGAAAGGAATGTGGCAGAAGATAAAAGGTGAACCATTTTTTTCTGAGGACTGAATTTTACTTAAAGTCAACAGTTATTTCATTGACATCCTTTTTTATGTTTTTCAGATTTCTTTCATAAAAAAGAAACAATACTACTTGAGGCAATGAGGGAGGGTAAAGCATTCCTCACTGCTTTTATATAAGTATTTTTAATAAGAACTAAAGTATTTTTATTTAAGTATTTATTTAAGCATTAGAGCCCGGTCTCATAAAAATGCGTATCAATAGCACGATTTTCGGTTTCTATTTGGCGTGCTATTGCGTGCATATGATAGGTTTGCGTGCATATGTACGCAATGTCTTGGCGTGCATATGCAGTTTTGGCGTGCATATAATACGCACCTATCCCACACCCCTATCATAATGCACGCCAAATAGAAATAGAAACTCTATGTATAAATTATAAATTATATAAATTATAAATTTGATGGCGGAAAAAGTGCTTTTTTGCAGTGTGTTCATCTTTATTCAATATATATTGGCTTGTTTCCTAATACTGTGTATCTTTACCTGGATGATCGACGAATATGATAGTTGTTCATGAGTCTCCTGTTCATCCTGAGCAGTAAAACTGACCACTGTTCTTCAGAGAGAGAGAGAGAGAGAGA
>NW_015764601.1:0-650 GCF_001515625.1 Sinocyclocheilus rhinocerous
CACACATTTCAGTTCAAACTACTTGTAAAAGTGCATGTCGCATCCTATGACTCCTTTAACACAGGTTATACTCACGCTCTGCGGTCGTGGTCAATCCTGTTTATCTTTCCTCCAATGAACACACGGATCTTGCAGTCGCGCCATTTCTTTTTGTTGGTTAGCAAATACGGTATCAAAAGTGTCAAGCCTACAACAAGTAATCAATCACAGTGTCATTTATTAAAGCTACAAACACTCAGAGAGCATAATAAAGGCAAACATTCAATCATAAAACTACACTCTTTACCTCCGTCGTCAAACAGCCACCAAACATTGATGGTTCCTTTGCTCTGTTTCTTCTGGAACTGTTGACTGGCGGCCAGAAGTTTCTCATCCGCAGGACTGAGCTGCATCGGAGGCTTCTTGGTGTCTGAAATCACACATGCATCGTCAAGAGAGGAGAAATTAGCATCAGTTTACCAGATACAGATTAACACGAATCTGAGATGCACAAAGCCGTTTCATGAAATATTAATATTTGCCATGAATTTCAGAACTAATTCCGTGAGTGCATTGAACATGATGTTCTGAAGAATACAAATCTGTACATTCATGCATCGAAGGAAACTGCAGGAGGTTCATGAACTGGAGGATATTTGGAGTTCTCTAAT
>NW_015764602.1:0-650 GCF_001515625.1 Sinocyclocheilus rhinocerous
GACTGGAGTAATGATGCTGAAAATGCAGCTTTGCATCACAGGAATGAATTACATTTTAACATATATTCAAAAGGAAAACAGTTATTTTAAACAGTAAAAATCAAATGAACACTGATTTCTCTTACAAAAACATTCCACAACCCAAAACCTTTGAACTATAGAATATAAGGCAAGTTACCAAAACACTCACACATTTTTAGAATTCAACATGAAATGACAATGGTAGCCTAACAATGTTAATAGCTATTTGGTTGCTGAATAGCACTAAAATTGACCATGAAAAGTTGTTTCAAATAACTACTACAAAGAATGTATACAGACAAATAAACATTCAGACAACTGAACTCTGGAAAGAGAACAGCCATATATTAAAAGTGCCATTTTTTTCAATGTCATTATTTAAATACTTCCTCTTATCCCTGCCTAATGAGGATATCATACTGTAAGCAAGGCATTCATAGGTGCGATTTCCTGAAAAGTGCAAGCACTGTGGCTCAAACACAATCATCCCGACCAGTGGGGTAAGTTTGAGGTGGGACTTTCTTCATCTTTAACATTTCTATTTAAATTAAACTGACTTGAGCTGAATAATGACACTGTTGCTTTCTGTAGAGCTGCTTAAATGAACTAACTTGAGCTGAATAATGCCA
>NW_015764603.1:0-650 GCF_001515625.1 Sinocyclocheilus rhinocerous
AAGTTCTGGGGCTGAAATAAATATGTAAAGAGAAACAAGGAAAAAGTGAAAAAACTGAATCTTTTGTAGGGTAAGCCTGGCTGAAATATTCAGTGCCGGTAACCTGCAACCTCAAACAAATGCAGATCTTAGTTTTCTCCCACCCTTCTCCTCCAGCCTCTTTCACCCACTTGGTCCATTGCCATGTCTTTGTGCGAATGTGGCTGCCACATTTTTGTTCTCTTTTATAGTTTGTCATGAAATCATACACGAGAAATTTATACTTTAAGAGAACCTTCACTGTAAACACATCACCATGTCATTTATGTCACCATTATTGAATGTGTAGAAAAGATCTTCATAGTTGGAACAATCACTGACATAATGCATGTCTGTTACTTCCTGTATGTGTCAAAATGTTTGATACCATTTGCATGGCAGCACAACTCTACAACTGTGTGTGTAAACTGATTTTTATGAAAAGATACTCTTAATTAAAATGTACAGGACTCACTCTCACATTTAATTTCTGATTAACTTTTATAGACCCAACTGAACCTTCTACTGGAAAAGCTACGAAGTACGGTGAGTAATGTGTTATTTATTCATTTTAAAAACGTTGGCCACTTGTTTTGGTTATTACTGAGTGTGTCTAATGCATGCCGCAAACC
>NW_015764604.1:0-650 GCF_001515625.1 Sinocyclocheilus rhinocerous
TCCCTTAATCCACCCCATACCTAAACTTAACAACTACCTAACTAACTATTAATAAGCAGAAAATTAGGAGTTTATTGAGACTAGTTAATAATTAGTCAATAGTGAAAATGAGACCTTAAAATAGAGCGTGACCATAAATTTGACCCTCTCTGAACTATATAAAATGCATTATAAAATTATTTTTGATCTTTTAATTATGCCTTGTAATTTACTTTGTATTAATTTATATACCTTAACCAATTGTTTAAAATAAGGAATAATTGTAACCACAGTTAATATACTTACGTATTCATTGTTATACCTTTAAATATAATACATTAAGGTATAATGCATTAAAATACATCACAAAGAACCAAATTCAAATGTTATTATCAAGTGTAAATGCAGAGAAATTGCAAATATTTGTGAAGACATTTGTTATGGCATGAGGATGAGTTAATGATGAGAGAATTTAAATTTTTGGGTGAACAATCCCCTAAAAATAAAACGGTGATTAAAAGGTTACCAAAAAGGAGGTTCGCTTTTGATTAGTGCAGTTTATGTTATGTATATAGTACATGACCAGTTATTCTACGCTAAATACGTTCATAGAATCAATAAGGAGAATCGTTAAATCACATCTCGTCCCTCTGGAGTCTACAGCTGAAACC
>NW_015764605.1:0-650 GCF_001515625.1 Sinocyclocheilus rhinocerous
ATGTAAACACATAACCTTTAACCTAGTTTAACACTGCTATCTATCTATCTATACTCTGAACAAAAAAAACATAGCGCTGGGTACATTACTTATAAATTGTAGTCTGTTGCTCACTCCAAATTACATGACAAAAATGATAGTAACATAATCCATTACACATTTAGGTAATGTAATCAGACTACTTTTTGGATTACTTTTAGATTGAGACATTTGACCTAACTTTTTGATTTAAATAGGACAATATTGTGCCATATTGTGCCATATTAAAAATATTTTATTAAATTAAAATCTAATCATTAAAAGAAGAATCTGTCTATAACCACCTTTAGCACCCAAGCAACCTCTCACAAATCCTTTTAGACAAGCCTTAAGAAGTCATCAAAGCTGGACTTTGAACATTAAACATCATTACAAACATTCCTTATAGTTTATTTTGATATTTCCTGTACAGCCATTTTCAAAAACGTGTAAAATCAATGAATGCTATGCAATTTACGCTTCGTTTTTCACCTCTTACTTGTGGCTGAACAAGTGGACTGGGGTTTTGAGGCGGAGTTTGTGTGAGTTGTGTGAGTGACGTGGGTTATGTAACCTCATCTGACACAACCGTGGCTTTCACTTCCCCAGCAGAATGGAGCAGAATAACTAAA
>NW_015764606.1:0-650 GCF_001515625.1 Sinocyclocheilus rhinocerous
CCATAAAGCACCGCCAATTTAAATTGCAAAACAGGTTGCCAGGTCTCTTCAGAAGCAATATCTGTGAGTATTTCGCAAATGTACGAAATAAATATAAAAGGGAGGGATATGTAAATGAGGGTGACGGAGGACTACTTTGAGGCGAGTAGGTAATGCTGCAGCTATTCATCACGGTGGAGAAAGAAAGCACCCGCGTCCGTCCTTAGCATATTCTAATGAAGGCCATCATGCAAATGAGCGTGACCTTTTCTGGGCTTTTTTTATTCAAGTTCACATTCAATGGAGAAATGTGTACATACGCTAGGCAAGCAAGCGGACGCAGACGCGCGCACACCCGGAATTATATCGAGGCATAACAAATACTCTCCCCCTCTTTAGCCGAAACACCATAGTGACTAATTACAGCAATCAATGAGAGTACAAACAGAGCGAGCTACAGCTGTGAGAGAGGCAGGCCTGTCTGTTAGGACCGGACCGAGTGATTTCAGTTCGCCAGGATTTCAGGAACTGCCAGGAAGTATGTCGACGAGTCAGATATGACAGACTGTCTTTCTCCGGCCTTCTTCTCTCGGAAGCCGGAAAGGCAGTCAAACAAATAAATAAATAAGCACACAGACCCAACTGCCAGTAGACTGTAATTGACAGCAAAA